>NC_022014.1:80194452-80208904 GCF_000317375.1 Microtus ochrogaster
GTGTGTGTGTGTGTGTGTGTGTGTGTGTGTGTGTGTGTGTGTATACACTCTTTGGGATAAAATACCCCCATTGCTAACTTAATCTTTCCTTGGATAATCCCTGTTTCATCATGTTCCCTCTGTGAGGCCCTTCCTCAATGCCCAAGCTTGTTTCCAGATCTATTTCTCCTATGACATATCTCTCTCTTTCTGAAGGTGTCTTAAGTAGCCCAAGCTGGCTTTGAACTTGGTACATAGCTAAGGATAGATAACCTTGAACTTCTGATCTTCCTGTCTCCACCTCCTGCATGGACATGTCTGGGCCACCACATCCAGTTTATGCAATGCCAGGGATGGAAATGGAACCCAAGGCTAGGCAGGTACTCTATCATCTGAGCTACATCCCAGTCCTTCCTTCCTTTTTTTTGTTTTTTTCAAGACAGGGTTTCTCTGTGTAGCAGCCTTAGCAGTCCAGGAACTAGCTCTGTAGACCAGGCTGGCCTCAAACTTAGAGAGTTTCACCTGCCTCTGCCTCCCGAGTGCTGGGATTAAAGGCGTGCGCCACCACCGCCCAGTTCTTCTTTCCTTTTTTTTTTTTTTAAATATTTATTATCTTCTTTCCTTTTATATCAAACATTTTCAGGCTCACATTCAAACTCAACCAGACTAGCTAGTTAACTTTCATCGTTAACGAGAGACTGCCGGCTGCCCTCAGCACTCATTCTCAGCTCTTTTTAGCGAACAGAACTATTCATTTTTACCCTGATATGGAGCAACTTGGAGTGTAGGTTACACTGCATGTCCAGCCTTCCTGCCCATATAGTGTGCTCATGTGAATGAATTCTGGCCAATGGAAAGTGTTATTTCAAGACAGGACGTTTGCTCTTCACTTCATCCTGCTGGTACTTGGAGGTGGCAGATTCCTTGTAGTGATGCCAAGCCACAAGTCAGTGGGGACAGATGTCCCTATGTCATTCCAATGAGACCCTTGCATCCACATGGCTTAGTCCTCAGGAATGAGACTTAGACTTCCTGTGCCAACGTGACTTACCATTTTTATATCATGGAAATTCTTGTTACTTAATATGATGAGCATCAGCGTTGATTTCACAGATTTATTTATTTATTTATTTATTATTTTTGGTTTTTTCGAGACAGGGTTTCTCTGTGGTTTTGGAGCCTGTCCTGGAACTAGCTCTTGTAGACCAGGCTGGTCTCGAACTCACAGAGATCCGCCTGCCTCTGCCTCCCAAGTGCTGGGATTAAAGGCGTGAGCCAATATAGAATTTACTCTAGCACAAGAGTTTCATTTTGGCAAATAATGGTGGGTTCCCCCCCTTCATCCCCAGGACATCAGACAGCTCTCCTGAGCTAACAGTTCCCTCGCTGTTTGCTTTCACTTTCACTCAGCAAGACTGGGACCATTGTCTTAAACAATATGTCACAAACACAACCCAGTCCTATTAGATCTGTTAGACCTCAGTCACGAGTTATGCCTTGAGTGAGTGGAAAGCCTTGAACCTGGAACCTTCCCTCCCACCCAGACACCTGTACGGTGTGACTGGTCCACCTGCAGGTTACTCGGGCCTTTGTCTGAGGTGCTGACGCCTGGCTGGGCCTCATTCACACAAGCTGAGATACCAGTGTCTCTGACTGCAGCACTTTCCCTATTGGCTTTCGGTCATGGGCAGCCAAACGGGGTCACAGCATACTAGCACACTTCCCTCCGGTGAGAGCCGTCACCAGTGGACAGGGGGTGAGAACTCGGGGCTCGTGTGCAGAAGATCACAAGCCCCAGAGCCATTCATCAGGTCCCTGTGGATGTTTGGCACCTGAGCAGTCACGTGGATTTCCAAATAACCAAATGGGCTGGGTGTGTAAGCTGAGTGGCAAGCTATCTGCTTGGCCTATGTAAAACTTGGGTTGAACATTAGTGCCACAAAACAAACAGACAAAACCAGACCACACCCTCTCTCAAATATAGAATGTTCTACATCTAAACAAATGTTTTTATTTGGAATTGTTACTTTAGTGTAGCCTGGTGAGATGGCTCAGCTGGTTTTGTTTTATTTTATTGGGTTTTGTTTGTTTTGGAGACAGGATCTCACTATGCAGCCTTGGCTGGCCTGGAACTTGCCACACAGCCCAGACTAGCCTCTAATTCACAGAAATCCACCTGCTTCTGCCTGACGATGAGATTAAAAACATGTACCACCACGCCCACTGAGGACCAATCTTATTTTACTAATGCTCTTATTCCTCCCTCTCTTCCTCTGGATTGTTTTATAGTTAATTCTAGATGTTAAATCACTTCAGGTAAAAATATTTCAGCATGTACCCCTGAAGGCATATTTCTCTCTTAATTCTTAAAAATTATTTTAATTTCTTTTTAGGTACACTGATGTTTTCGCCTCCAGGTTTGCTTGTGCACCACAGGCTTGCAGAGCCAGAGGAGGGCAGAAGAGGCTTCAGGACCCTGGAGACTGGAGCTATCGATGGTTATGAGCAGCCATGTAAGTACTGAGAATCAAATCCATGTCCTCTGGAATAGCAGTCAGTGCAGTTAAGAGCATAAATTGTCTGGATAAGTGAATTTCCCAATTCCTCTTAATCTGTCAATTAGACTTGCCCTCATCTTTCTTTAGAGATTATTTGATAAAGAACGTTTGTTTGTATCCCTAAGGTCTGTGCTTTTCAGATTGTTCCCCACGGTGTCATTTAGCCCCACCCTCTACCCTCCATTTCCTGTGAATTTGTGGGTGTATCTGTAGACTAACTAGTCAGAACGGTGGGCTCTGGACAAAGCCATCTCAATAGGTGCTGGCCATTAGCTCCTACCAAGGGGCTCATCTTACCAACCTGTCTCTTCCAAAGGAAGGGGAATGATCCCTACACGAGGGACACGTCACCATCCGGTCTGAGTAACGTGGGTAGCAAAACTGGAAAATGATGGTTTGAGTTGGAAAACAGTGTGATCCAGCAATGAATGACAGGCCTGTGTGGTGGGTAAACAGGCCCTGAAGGAAATTCCCAAAGTCCTCTATGCAAAGACAACCGCCCGGGGTGACGAATGTGAACGGAACAACACAGACATTGATGGAGAAATTGTGTGCTGCTTCTAAAACCAGCTTCGTAGTGTGGGTGGATGTGCCAGGAGTCCGCTTGTAGTCACGTGTCCCTCCCCAGGGCCCCTAAACTTTCCTGTGTGTCGTTCTCAAGTTTTAAAGTTGGCGATGCTGGAAAGTAAGACACACCGAGCACCCCACCGAGGGCCCTCACCTTAGCTCCATCCATCCCACAGCCCGACACTTCCCAGCCATCTGGATGGGTTGACAAGGGTGCTTGGGTTCCACCCAGCTCCTCTCCGCCCGGTTTTGCTCCCGTCTCCATTACTAGACCAGAATGCGGTCAGGGTACCAAAGGGGTGCAGGAGGCTTCTGAAAAAAGGAAGCAACATGGGGGAAGCTCCAGACGGAGCAGGAGCACAGCAGCCAAGATGGAGAACCGGCTGAGCTAACGACCCTCAGAGGTCCAAGTTCCAGCTCCGCGGAAGCACCCCAGTCTGGGTTCGCATTCGAATTTTTCACGCGGTTCGCGGCTGACAATTGCGAAGCCCCGCCCATCGCGATCGCCCCTCCCCTCCCCGTGACGCAAGGAGGAGGAGCCTCTGGGGCTCACTTCGCCTCTGGGCAGATGACTTCCTGAGCTCCTCCTACGCACGCGCCGCTCGGGCACTCGCGCCGGCGCAGTTCGGCACCAGACGGGCGGTCGCCTCTCCTCCCACCCCCTCCCTAGCAACGGCCTCCCGCTCCCTCCTCCGCCCCTCGGCCTGGTGTGCGCACGCGCATTCCTTCCGGGGTTCGCCCCTCCCTCCCAGTCACCCGTAACAACCACTCGAGCCCTCGGCGCGCCCCTCGGCGCTCCCGCCCCGGCCCCCGTCCCCGGAACCGGCGGTCTAGCGGCGGCAGCCGAGCCTGTGGCACGGCTCTCTCCCCGCGGAGCCGCCGGCATGAACGCATCCCGCCGTCCCGCGTCCCCGACCCGGTCCTTTTGACAAGAGGTAAGCGCTCGTCGTCGTGGAGAGCTAGGAGCGCGCCCGGGCTCCCGCCCCCGTCCGGATCCCTTTGCCGAGGTGGCCGCGGGCGCTCGCCCTCTCCGGGACGGCAGAGCCGGACGGGTCTTCCGCCGCTGCCGCCCCGATCTGGCCCGCCCCCTCCTCCATCCAGCCCCGGCCTGCTGGGAGGCGCTCCCCCGGGGCCGACCCTGGGCTGATTTTCAAACACCAATCATCATGCAATAGAGGCAGCCCGGGCCTCCCGTGCCATTTGGCGGTGGTCAACTCCGGATGCCCGCGTGGGGAGCGGATCTGGACCAGGCTCCCCAAACCGAGAACCTGCCCGAATTCAGGGAGCTGGCGAGCAAGCTGGTCCTTCAGTGTAGTCACTTTGGGTAAGAGTTTCTTAATACAGGCATCACGCAGTGCTTGCATCCTCTCCCCTAACCGTCAGCACCTGGTAATCATCCTCCTTTTATTTGGGAGATAACCCGAAAACTAATTTTCTCAATTAAAAAAAATGTAAACGATGATTAGATTCCCCAGCGAGCGACAGCATCGTAAGGTTTACGAGAGTGAGTGGAACGCGGTCTCGGCGCTCCAGGACGCGTCAGCGCCTGAATCAAGATTAATGAAGGCTTGAGTTTGGAGGAGAACCGAGGAGTTTGGCTCACGGCCTTATGGTTTGAAAGCTGGGAGTGTAAGATCATCTCACAGAGATGGAATCAGGAAAGGCTAATCGGGCATGCTTGAGGTCACCCCGAGTTACTAGCCTTTGTAGTTTTCCAACTGTTGGAAGGGTGGTTTTCCAGCTTAACCTGCTTGCTTCTTCCTAGTGCCTTGCCAAGCAAACACGGAGCAGAGAAAGTTCCAGACCTGTTTAAAGCGTGTAAACATTGTAGAAGTGCAGCTATATCGATTGTAATTCTCTTCTGAAATATATCAGCGTAGGCTTGTTGTTCTTTTTTTTTTTTTTTAACTGCTGGAAGTTGGGATAGTTAGATGCTCGGTTTTGAACTTTTGAAGGTCTTTACACCGTGTTTAGATAAAATAGCATCTTTACTGATTGAACCTTAGCAGGACTGGCGGTCTCTCTGGGTTTTTCTTTTTCTTTTGTTCTTCTCCCTCTCTTTTAAGTAGGTGAGCAAAAACGCTCCAGCTGACTCTGAACACAAGGGTGTTTACTGAGAAAGCCACCCTTGCCAAGCCCTGGAGTGATTTTGTATGCAAAGGAGGGTTCCTTGACCTCAGGCTGGAGCCTGTAATTGATTACCTTTGCAGGGCCAAGGCTTTAGGAGGACGGAGGTTTTTGGAGCCCCTTCAGCTGAAGCTGGGCAGCTTCCCTGCTGTTTGAAGAGAGACTCTGAAATTGGATCATAGAGTTAGGAAACAGGAAGCAACAGAAGTTCCCTTTAAAACCAGTTCTTAAGTATTCCAAAATTTGAGAAACAGTGGTCCTGCCCAGTGTCTGGTGTCATCCCCCCCCCCCAGGCCAGTGTCAGCTGCTTCCCCCACGCCCCACTTTTTGTGTCATCCCCAAAGCTTATGTCTTAATGTGTTACTATTTTTGTTTGGGTCCTTGTAGAAGTTGTTCAAGAGAACATAGTTAAATAATCGAATCCTTGAATCCTAGGATTTCATTGGTGTGGGGGACAGAGGCCCCCCCTCAGACCAGGGTGGCTCCATCCTTCCATGTGGGCTTCCTCTGCATTTCTTAATGCCTTGTTACTCCCCCCCACCCCCTGCCCCATCAGACTGTTTTGGCATACCGACTTTAGTCTTTGTAGTGTGTTCTTGGGATTATAACCTGTGGTGGTCTCTTTAGGATGTGGCGTGATACGCGAGTTCCGACTCTCTTACTTTCTGTTATGTAGATATTTATTACACATATTTTTGTTTTTCAGGAGTAAGAAGATTGCTATTGAATTACAACCATGGTGCAAAAATACCAGTCCCCAGTGAGGGTGTATAAGCACCCCTTTGAGTTAATTATGGCTGTGAGTATCCCACGTTTCAGTTTACTCTGGCTTCTTTTTAAGATTAAATGTGGATGATCTGCAAATCTCTTCTTTGTTATCATTGCTTCCTTTGCTCTGCTGTTTCTGTGTTTGTGACTTGTGCCCAGATTCTTCTATGGTTTTTAAAATACAAGCCTCTGAAGCTGCAGATCTATGTGTTTGTGCTGTTGCAATGTTTCTGGGGTGATGGCTGAGAGCTTTCCTCGTTCTCCCTTGGAGAACACAGAAGTGGGATCCTGACCCAGCACTTTCTGTGGATTTTGCTGGTTTTTCTTTGTTCAAGTAGCTGCAGACAGGGAGCATGGTTTCTTCCATGTGATGCTTGTTTGGGTGAGAACTCTGGTCCTGAGGGAAGTCACCTCCGGCGGTCTCAGGATTGAGTACTGTGTGAAGTTTTCCCTATGTGTTAGTAAGCAGCTCTGCTACCTAAGTTTTTCCACCAAATAATAAGGCCATGATCCAAACCCAGTTCCACAATGAGGTAGCTAAAGTGTTTATTTGTCATCTATCTGAGCTGGGCGGACAACATTCACTAGGTTAAGAGGCCGAGCCCTGCTTTCAGTCTCTTGTAAATGACCGCAGGGCGTTCATGTCGTTCTTTCATGTCACAGTTAAGATGTGAGCCCCATATGGCCATACATGGCATACTCAGGAGAGTGCACCTACCATGGAAATCACACACGAGGGTGTACCTGTACCTTTGGCACCAAGCTCAAAGCATGCACCACCCAGTAGGGGATGAACTCTGCTCCAGTTGGGGCCCGGTGCACATTCCTGTCAGAATGAGTATCCCAGGTTGGCCTGGAACTTATGATCTTGCTGCCTCAGGCTTCCAAGTGCTGGGCACTCTAACTGTGTACTGATATTCCTGGCTGCTGCCCTCCTTCCTGCCCCTGGGTGACTGTTACCTGTTTCTGCTCTGTATGTGGAAATGCTCAGGAGTTCCTGTTCTTGGAGCTTCTCCTCAGTGTGCTCTGAGATCAGTTAGATCAATAGCCTTGAAATGCAAAAGAAAAACTGACATCCTCTCAAGGGAACATTGCTTGCTCTTTTCCCGATTGAAGTATTACCTGTGCATAGCGAAAGGGCCTCAGTAGCTGTGCAGTTGATAAGTTTTAACAGTAGTTTTTGCCCACGCCTGCCGGGGCAGGACATTTGCATCCTTGACCACAGACGGCTCCTTGTACAGCTTTGTCAGGTGTGGGCCTTGCTTGTTGTTATGTGTGGGAGCTTTGTATTCTAAAAATAGTTTTGTATTTCCCCTAAATATTTTACGTGAATGATTAGAGAGAAAGACGCTCTTCTGTTTACATGCTGGCTTGGCCTCTTGCCCCCCTCTCTTCTGTTTGCATGCACCCTCCCCCGCCCCCCAGACTTGAAGGGAGTTTTGTTAGAGGATGCATGCATGTGGTAGGAATCATACAGAAGTTCAGGAATTCCTGCTGGGACAGGCTGGAGCCTGGTGCTGGAGGGTGGCTCTTGGCAGCAGTTGGCTGTCGCTGGAACTTCTCCCTGTGGGACCACCTAGCTCCACCCGCCACTGGCTCTACCTACTCCTTTCCCTCCCTTGTGGCCTGCTGAACTGGTTTTCTTGTTGCAGTGGCCAGTTCTTGTCTGTTTCCTTCTTCACATGCGGGAGAGAGGGACTGGACAGAGGCTGGAGTGTCCAGTGGGAAGTCACCTGACTTTGTTCAGTCCGCAAGGCTGCTGAAGTCGGGGAGCACCTGTGTGGGGAGGCACCTGGATGGAGCTGGCAGGTTATGTTGGCCAAAACTTGGTGTGTGAAAAAGCTTGATGTGGGCTGATAAGCTGGCTCCAGGGAGCGCTGGGGAGGCACTTGCTGCCTAGTTCAGTGATTTGACCCAAGTGGCGGAAAGGGAGACCTGGCGTGAGTTGTCTTCACCTCCACACCCGCGCTCTGGCAGCATGCTGCCCTTCTCCTAATAAATGTAAAGAAAGAGTTTGTTTTTTCCAAAATCTTGGTGTGAGTCTGGTCAGAGGCAGAGGTTAGCCTCTTCTAGCCCTGGATTTCATAAGAAGGTGTGTGGGTTGCTCAGTGTCCAGACTTCCTGATTTCCTTTATTGCTTTCAAAATTAGGAAGTTTGCTTTGCAAATTCTATGCATGACTTTTGCATAAACTCAAGTTGGTAGCCACCCTAGTCTTTAAAGTCAAGCCACTTGTAAATTGCTTATGTTTTTGGCAGTGGCTAACTTCCTCTGGGGTTAATTTTTTTCTTAGGTGTGAAAATAAAATATATTTCCTTCCTCCTTCCAGAACTGGGATCGTCTGTTATCCAGTCTTACACAAGTGTCACTCTCCCTTTCCTGCTGCGAGTTGGAGCATAAGAGCCTCAGCATTTGCTGTGCTTTATTTGTTTATTACTATTATTAATATTATTAATTGGTTTTTCGAGACAGTGCTGGCTGTCCTGGAACTCACTCTATAGACCAGGCTGCCTGCCTCTTCCACCCAAGTGCTGGGACTAAAGGTGTGTGCCCCATGCCCAGCTTTTTTTTTTTTTTTATGGCAACCAGTACTGTCCCACTGTAGCTCAAGGGGGAGGGGAGCGCTACCCAGGTGTGTTGTGGTCTCCCAGGCGAAGACTGGGAGTAAGGAACTACACCAGTTACAACTTTGTTCCTGTGAAGCCCGGGTTTGTGACTGAGTATTGCAGAACATTGTCAGGGGAGCATCGCCTAGTGAGACAGGAGACACACTTTTTAACTGCATTTCTATAGAGTTAATGAAAATTCACTGTTGGCTTGAGCGTCAACAACATTGAAAAAATCTTGTTGAGGTTCCATTAGCTCATTTGAATTAAAAAATGGTATTTAAGCAAACAGAGCTGAAGTGATGGTCTTGACATTCTGAGGTGTTTTAGTCAGCCGTTAGCCTAGAAATGGCTGCAGAGAAAGGGCCAGCTTCCTACTGCGGGGCTGAGGGCAGTTAGTGGGGGGGGGAGAGATGAGGGTCGAGTTCAGTGTTCTTTTCAGCGCCCACACCCCTGATAGTGCGCATCCCAGCGCATTTTGTGCCGGCTCTGCTCCTTGATGATGTCCACATCCTTAGGGCTCAGCCAGACACATTTCCTGGACTGGCTTTGTTCTTGCTTGGCTCCCTTGCCTGCACAAAGGGTTAATAGTCTCCTGGGAGGACCTGTGTGCTCCACAGATCAGGGGTCAGGACCAGGCAAAGGTTGACATTCTGCGGGGGTAGGGGGTGTGGGGAGGCGGGGGCAGCAATGTTTGGCTTAGAAATTTTAGGACAAAGCACAGGTTTTAAAGCTCGGCCAGGTATAGCGAGGTGTGAAGAGAATCTCAAATTCAGCCTGGACTGGGTGCAGAGTGAGACCCTGACTCAGAGATTTAGGTACTTCCTGAACTGTGTTAAAGACCCGCTGGCTGGATGGCTGGACTTGTGGAGGGAACTCTGAGGGCCAGGGTGGGAGAGCCTGGTCTGTTTTTCTGTCAAGGACAGCTGTCCCCGTGGACAGCTGAGATGTGTAATGGAAGGGCTCTGATGGCTTCTGCCCACCCCGCACTCACACGTGTCCTGTCCTGCTCCTGCCCCAGCCTCCCTCCCCCTTTCCCTCCCGTCCACACTCCAGTTTCTCTGTCCCTGGTAGGACTGCTTGCCACTGAGCGCAGACACGCTGAAGATGGTGCCTTTGGGTCACACAGTTGATCCCCTCTGCCTCTCAGTCCCGCACCTGCCCAGCCTGAGCCTTTGTCCCTTAAGTAGCAGTGACCCAGTTATTCGTTCATTTACCTCCTCAGTGGTTGAGCCCTTCAGGGCTCCTGTGGACCCCACCACTGTGGGTTCAAGAGGCGATTTCCCGTTGCCTGCTGCTCCTTCAGGGCCCTGCCTGCCTGTGTCTGGCCCTTTAAAATCAGTCTGTTCTGGCATGGTCTGTGAGCCTGGTGCCTCTGCCCCTCTATGTCTTTTTATATTCCCTTGCCTCACGTGTTTGCCTTCCCCCATCTGTCTCTTCAGATCTTGTTCAGCGTGTCCTGCCCTGCTTCCCTGAAGCCTCTCAAGGCATGCCTCCTGTTCCCTTCCCTTTCCTTCCCCCGGATTCTTTTTTCTCCCGTTTGCTGCTGAGGGATGAACCCAGGCCGCATGCACCCTGGGCACGTGCCCCACTGCCTGCCGAGTCTCACCCACACTTCCGACTTGTTCTTAGTGTTATGTCAGCATTAGGCACTTGGCTTGTGATTGCATTTGCTTTGCAAAGCTGCTGAGTGTTCCTCAGAGCGGGGTGTCGCCAATGTTTCCCTTGTCTGAAAGCACAGGCATGTGGGGCCTGAGTAGCAGATTTCTGCTTGTTCCCCTGTACCCTGAGGACGGGCTCTGTCTGGATTTGGTGGGAACTCAGATCTGAACTGCAACTGTGACCTGTTCTCACAGGCGTTTGTTTTCTCCGTGAGAGAGGCAAAGTGTCCTGGTCCTTAGGTTGTCCAGGGTGTCCCTAAAGAAGGCCCCTCTATGACGATGAAGTGCTTCTTTATCGTGTGAGATGCAGAGCCATTGGTACCCACAGGAGTGCAGTTGAAGAACAAGAAGCCTCCCTTGCAGGGTGGTTGTTGATCATATAGCCCACCAGACACATCCGCGGCTGCCCTCCTCCGTTTCTTCCCATCTCCCTTCCCATCTCACAGCCTCTCTCTGAAACAGCTGAAAGGAGGAGAAAGGTTGGCACAAGTCTCCATGCAAATTCTGCCGGCCCCAACTAATTTGTGAATAGCCAGTGATGGACAGCCACACCTCCTCGGCCTTTTTCTGTTACCCCTTCGCCCACCTCCGCGTACCAGACAAAAATGAGCCTCTCTTCAGTGAATCTTCTAGATCAAATGGCATTTATATTTAAGCTTTGTTATTCCAGCCATATGTAAACAAGACAAGGGGGAGCCCATGTTTCCTATTAGTCCCTGTGGACTCTGGGGCTGCTGGGCAGAATCTTAAGCTAGAGTGCGTCCTGAGGAGGTGGCTCTGCTCCCTGAAGGTGAGTAGCGTGGGCTGCCTGCTGGGGTCTGCAGATCAGTTGCAGTGTTGAGTGTGCAATGTTATCATCCAACGTTTTTTTTTATTGTTTCTTACATTTGTTTTTAATGTGTGTGTTTGCCTGCATAGATGTAGGTGCAGATGTGTGTGCTTGGTATACTCATATGTCAGAAGAGGGCATCAGATCCACTCAGATCTGGAGTTCAGATGGTTGTGAGCTGCCATGTGGTGATGGGAATTGAACTTGGGTTCTCTGCAAGAACAGCCAGTGCTCTTAACTGCTGAACCACCTCTCCGGTCCCCTTTTGTCTTCTTGAGCTGCGTTTTCTTCCCTTCACTTTAGGTTTCATCCTTGGGTCTTTTTCTGTTTCTGATCCAGTTTCCAGTTTTGTGGTAATCAGACCCCATACTGCAGCTGGCTGCTGTTTGACCTTCAGATGGCCTGGTGCGGCGAGTTCCTCTCTCCTTTTTCTGTGGATTTAGACTCGATCTCCCTGCTCCATCTCCAGAGGAGCTGAGATTATAGGGCTGCATCCCCATGCCTAGCTAGAGTTAATTTCTACTCTCACAAATGAGCACACTGCTCCAGATGGGGCCGCCTTAAATCACCATGCAGCCCAGTTCTGGAGAACGGTCCCTTCCCTCTGGTGCCGTCGAGGGTCCCAGTGGGTTGTTTGGAGGGTGTACTGTGCTCTCTGGTGAGGTTGCTGTTAAAAGTGGGCCATTCTAGTTTGCATTTGGGGAGCTAGGCCTTCCCCGCCTTTCCCCACCCTTTGCACTCTCCGTCAAGTCATGTTTACTGTGGGGGGCACATTGTGGGTGCTAGTATTTTTGTAGAGAAATGAGACAGGATCAGATTTAACTCTGACAACAACAACAATGAAACAAAACAAAAAACCTGCCAAACATTGCATTATGGGAACTGTCAGGAATACACAATTAAAGAGAACCGTAGGCTGCCATGTACCCATCACCCAGTTCCTAAGTGTCATCATCTTCAGTGATTTTCTACTGTTCTCTTTGTATTCAAAATCAGATTGCTTGTGTATTAGTATTTCTCCAGCTTTAACTAGACCATGTTTTGTCACTGCAGTCAGTAGCCTTCCTTCCTCGGTGTCACAGGTCCCGTCCCCTCTTCAGTCAGTAGCCGTCTTTCCTTGGTCACAGGTTCTACCTCCTTTTTAGTTACCTAAAAAGAAAAGGTTTTAGGGCTTACTTCAATGGGTCTCAACCCCTTTGGGGTCTCTATCAGCTATCCTTCATATCAGATATTTACATTATGATTCATAATAGCAAAATAACAGATATGAAGTAGCAATGGAGTAATTTTATGATTGGGGGCCACCACAACATAAAGAACCATATTAAAGGGTCGTAGCCCTAGGAAGGTTGAGAATCACTGGCTTACTTGCCTCCTGTTTCCAGTAGAATGGTTTGCATTTGGGTGCCTGTTTCTCGGTCCCTGTATGTTCCCTGTTCACAGCTCCTTTCCACCTTGTTTTCATTCTGCCTCTGATTTGCTAGAGAAACTGGGTCTTAACCCAGGAGGCAGAGGGGGCCCAGTCTGAATCCAGTCATTTAACATTTAAACATGTTTTCCATCCTCCAAAGATGGCGGGGGGGGGGTTAAAACGTGCATTAAAATCACCGTTCCTGTTCATTCCCTTGCTGCATGCAGGTGCTATAGAGGTGCACGCCAGGTGCCCGGTCTTCAGGGTAAACTGGGCCGTCCTATTTATAGTTTCTTTCTGACCCAGTGACTTGGGTGCACGCGTGTGCTCAGTGCCATGGCTTTATTGGCACAGTTTCCATGTAGTGTATTCTGGAAGCTCTTGGGGAAAGGCTGGTCTATGGGAGGTGGGTGTGACCAGGTGTCCGCTTGTGCTGGTCACTTGGGCTCTGCCGTTTTCTACACTTCTTTCCTTCCAGCCCTTCCTGGATCTGACTCTTGAATAGAGAGCCAGGTTAGAGTGGGCTGGCTGCTGTTACAATCGGCCTGGACTTCTTGTGTGTTTCTGTGGTGCTGTGGTAAATGTAACATGGCGGATACTGCCTGTCCCCCTTGGAAAGGGCTGCTTGGAGCCTGGGGTGGCAGTCTTCATTTAAGAGAAATTGTATGCAGTTCCTGGAAGTCCCAGCTGCTGAGGAAGCTGATGCAGGATGCTGGTGATGTCCTGCTGATGCAGGATGCTGGTGATGTCCTGCTGATGCAGGATGCAGGGATACCAAGTAGGATCTCTTGAGGCTAGAATTTGAGACCAGCCTGGGCAATATAGTGAGAGCTTGCTTGGAGAAGGGGAGGAAAGGAAGGGAAAAAGCTGCTTTTTGTCCGTCTGTCTGTCTTTCACAGATGTATGCTGCCCTGTTTGCACCTAGGGGTTTGGACAGTTACTAAGGTCATCTTGCTCTTTATCCTGGAATGTACTAAACAGCCTTGTCTTAAGAATGAGTGAGTCCTGGAAGGGTGCTGGTGTCTCGACGGAACAGGCAACTTTATCTTTTTCTTGGGAAATTGAACTGCACTGAGCTGCATCCCAGGCCTTGGTCCTGAAAGTTGTGACAGGGGTCACCTTGGAGCATCTTTTGGTCAGATGTGTTTGTGATTTACACTTGAGTCATGTCCCAAGAGAAGGATGCAGATCGAAGTTTGTGTTCAGGCTGAGATTGGTGGTTTCTGTCGCTGCCTGAGGAGCATGCTTGCCACACAACATACTGCTTCTCTGTGTCCTGCTGGGCACAAGGTTTGTTTTAAGTGACATTCTTGACTCAGTGAGTGGTAATCTGATCTTTATGAAAAGATCTGAATCTGAGAAGTTATTAGTGACTCTGTTTCCTCGGTAGCTGTTATTCTGTGATGCCAATCACAAAATGCGCGTTTCTCTTCTTGCCTGTGCATATATTAAAGCCAAGGCCAGAGCTAAAAGTTGCAGGTGCACATATTCAGAAGTAAGTTGATAAGAGAATAATGGGATGCTGCAGCATTGCGTCCAGACCCCGCCACCTGCGTTTTCACTGGTTAACAGCACTGTTTAGAACACGATTCCTTCCTCCCTCCCTCCCTTTCTTTCTGATTTTTCCAGACAGGGTTTCTCTGTAGCTTTGGAGCCTGTCCTGGAACTTGCTCTGTAGACCAGGCTGGCCTTGAACTCACAGAGATCCGCCTGCCTCTACTTCTACTAGTATTGGGATTAAAGGCGTGCACCACCACCACCCAGCTTAATTTCATTCAAGACTGGATAATATAATCCATTGTGTATATACACATCCATTTATTCATTGATGAACATTTTGGTTGCTTCTTTCTTTTGGCTATGAAGTATAATGTATATTTTAAACATTTTAAAAAATTCACCCGCGTCTCTGATGTGTGGAAGTAAGAAGACAACTGGCAGGAGTTT
>NC_022014.1:80209314-80211422 GCF_000317375.1 Microtus ochrogaster
GAGTTACCTCGCTAGCCCTGACACTGTTCTTTTTGCTTTTGTTAGATTTATTGTTATTTTATGTGTATGAGTGTTCATCTACATGTATGTATGTGTACCACGTGTGTGCCTGGTGCCTGCAGAGTCCTAGAGTGTCAGAGCCCTTGAAATGGAGTTGTGGCTGTTGTGAGCCACTGTGTGGGTGCTGAGAACCAAACCAGGTCCTCTACAAGACAGCAAGTGTTCTTGCCCACTGAACATCTCTCCAGCCCACATTGTACATTTTAAAGACAACATTTATTGTAATAATAACCAAAAAAATAGTAATAATTGCATTCCTCCCCAGGTGTGTTGTTTGTTTGAGGACAGGGTCTTTCTCTGCAACCCAGTCTGACCTCAAGTTCATGATTCTCCTGCCATGGTTTCTTGAGCTCTGGTGTTATAGTGTGCAAGCAAGCCCAGCCCCAGCCCAGGCTTCACCTCGGGTGGACTCAGACCTCGGTCAGTCATTCCAAGGGCAGGTGTGATCACACCTCAGCTCATCTTTTTGTAGTGGAGACTCAAACCCAGGGCCTTTTCACTGTGGTACTGCTTCCCTGTTCAGCCAGACCCCTAGCGTGCTGTGGAAGTCGATGACAGCTGTCTTCCATAAGGAGAACTGGGGACCACAGTGACCAAACAGTGGCTTTCCACAGGTGGCCCTGCCCCTCGAAGGTTGGCGACTTCCTGTCTTTGAGACTTAAGCCTGAGCCCAGCAGGCTCTGCGATCAGCAGAATGGATGGATAGCAATGTCTGTAGGAACTTTGCCTCACTTCCGCCAGCCCTGTCCCTGGCCTGCTGACTCCACACGGCTTTGATTCTGGTTCATGACACCAGATAATATTTCCATAGCTCACTGCATTCTTTTATGTGGGCAAACACATGACATTTTTAAAGCTGACAGCTGCAATTCCCTGGAACAGCAAATGCTTTTCTGAAGGCCACGGATTATCTTTTACACTGTGAAAAGTCAAGCAGCTCTGCCAAGTGAATGGGCTGGAAGTTGACCCGAAGGACTGCGGAACTGTTGGAGGTGCATTTATATTGGTTTGTTCTGTTTGTTCCATTTCATCTTTTTTGACACAGGCTCTCTCACCCATGCTCACCTCCATCTCAGCATAGGAGAGAGTGACCTTTAGATCCCCATTGAACTTCCTGCCTCCTCTCAATACTAAAATTATAAAATTATAGGCATGTGCCACGCACCTGGTGTACGAGGCTCTGGACTGAGGCCAGGGCTTCCTACAGGCTCGGAAGCTAGGAGAGTAACCTCCCAACTGAGCTGCCCCCAGCCCCAGTGGCCTTGTGGTTTCTAATGGGAACTGGCTAGTGCTGGGCTTTTACTTTGATAATCGAGGAGTGTGCATCAACACACAGAGATCTTCCACTTTCCACGTGTGGCAGGCGCCGTTAGGCAGCAGCGGTTGCTTCATTGAATTTTCTATGAGCAGCAGATAATGCTCTTGCCATAGCGAAGCGCTAACACAGGGTGGGTTAGCATGCTCCTGCTGTGTTAGAGCCAGTACAGCGCAGGCTGCTTTGAGGGCCTGAGCTGCAGGAGTGAGGGTTTAGACAGAGGGAAGGGGAGGGAGTAGTAGTCTGCAGCCTGCTGAGCAGAGAGAGCCAGGGAGAGTGTCTTCTATCAAGGAGCAGCTGGGCCTGCATGGGTTTGTGTCCCAGTTATCATGTTCAGCTGAATGTGTGCTGCTACCTCAAGTTTGTCCTTGTGTAAGGTGCCCCTGCCCCCAGTTTCCTTGCCTGATTGTTTTTGATGCCGGCTCTGGCTCTGTTGGCCAGCTTGACTCAAACTCCTGGCTGAAGCCATCCTCCCACCCCAGTCTCCTTGAGTGACTGGGAGCGCAGGTGCTGGTACACTGGGCTTCTGGTACACGGTACCCATTTAAACGACATCATAATAAAACAACCGCTCAGCACGCGGGATCGAAAGACTAGTCTGTCTACAAGGGGTTGTTATCCTGGAGTAAGGGTGACATGCACCTGTAATCTCAGCTCATGGCATGTAAAGATGGAGCGTCTGAAACCAGTCTGGGCACACTCTAAGACTCCCATCAGCAGGAGCATGCCCCGG
>NC_022014.1:80211522-80219682 GCF_000317375.1 Microtus ochrogaster
GGCACACTCTAAGACTCCCATCAGCAGGAGCATGCCCCGGGAACAGAGGTGTTACTTTACTCTCAGGAACCCACTTCGGCCAGTGTGATGACCCTTTTCTCCCTTTAGTGCAGCACTGGCTGCTGTGGCCCTCTGAGGTTGCTGTACCAGGAAGTTGGCCTCTCAGAGCATGTAGCCCAGGCTGACTTCAACCTTGTGGCCTTCCTGCTTCAGCTTCCAGAGTGCTGGGGTTACAAGTGCGAGCCTGTAGAGCCTGAAGAAACTTAGAGAATATCAGTTCTGTAGCAGTAAGGCCAAGGAGGACCGTGTGTCATGGGGGGGTGGGAAGTGGTTCCGTGCAGCCCAATAAACCACCTTCTGGAGAGGTGACACAGTTCATTGCTCTGTGCTGGTTCTCAGGTGTGCAGTGGGCAGCAGAGCCATCGCCACAGGCTGTCTGAGAGGCCATCTGTCTTGGCCTAGAGACCAGCCTGGCCTCTTGTGTGGCTGACAGGGAGCCTGCTGCTGAACCAGCTTTTGCAAAGCGAAGAGAAAAGGTCCGGGAATATGAGGCAGCATGGGAGCATGCTGCCGCGCCATGTTACTGCCCAGGCTGCGCACACATGTAAGGTTTGAAACTGCTCTCTGAGGGGCTGCCCCAGCCTGCTGTGGGCTGACGGTGTGCTGCAGACCAGAGTGAGCCCTTTGTGCAACAGCCTGAGCCCTCCTGCAGCCCTTTAGATGTTGGGCAGCATTCAGTTGTCCAGGGACAGTCTGCAGTCTTGCTTTGGGAAACTTGAGCTGGGCATTGGTGGCGCACACCTTTAATCTCAGCACTGGGGAGGGCGAGGTGGATCTCTTAAGTTCAAGGCCAGCCTGGTCTACAGAGCGAATTCCAGGACAGCCAGGGCTACACAGAGAAATCTTGTCTCGAAAAACAGAGAGTGTTCCCCACTTTTCTTCCCTTGGTCTCTTTCCCCCAGATCCCTCCAGGCTTACCTGTGCCCTGCTGTGCCAGTCAGTGCCCTCCTTCCTCAGTGTTTCATGGCCCCCTGGGTTTCTGTCTTCTAGGTGGCACAGCATGTGCCAGTCAAGGGCATTCGGAAGTTTCAGGCTCTGATTTGTCTGTCATTACCTTCCAGTTCGTCTTCAAGTGGCAGGCCTTGGAGGAGGGCCGCTGAGTGGCTTCCATGCTAGTGGGGGGGCGGGGGGATGGAAGTAGAATTCATGGAGTCAGCGGGAGCCATAATGCTGCTGCTGGGGTCGAGTCTCTAGTACCAAGTCATGCAAGATTGTCCAGAAGGCTTTGTCTTGAGAACAGTAGCAGACTCAGTGCGGCTCTGCTAACCCAGGCTAATGTTGACACTTATTCAGGCCACCCCAGAGCCCAGTTCCCGACATGAGTCCAGATTGGGTTTCTTCATTGTGTGGGGAAATGTTAGTACCATCAGCAACAGGCCTGCTTCAGGGTGGTCTGTATTAGGGGCACATTCTAGAGGGCACCCCATCACTCAGAGCCCCGGGTTGTGTATCCTGAAAGCTCTCCCTGTCATCTCCACCGTCAGCAACAGTGACGTGCGCTAGCTCATCGTCCAGCGCAGTCCTTGCTGCCTTCACTGCTATGAAGACAATGTTTCAATGTTTTGGTCTCAGTGCCGAATGAACAGGATAATGTGTCTGGCTTCTTCTTCTGATAGGGGAAAGACCAAGATGCTGATGTTGACGTCTGGTTTCTTTTCTTACAGTTGGCCAATTACATATTAAAGTAACGGTTTCCAATAAAGCCTCATGGGTTTTACATCTTACACTTAGGGTCATAGGGAGATCATTGCCATGTGAATTTGGTGACCACAGGCTTTTTTATATGGTGTTATTTTCAGAGAACAGCTGAGTGAAATCCTTAGTTTGGCCAGGCCCAGTGTTTTTAGCCTGAAATATCAGCTACTCTGGAGACTGAGGCAGGAGATTTGCAAATTCCAGGTTATCGTAGGAAACTTAGGGAGTTTCCTAATAAACAATAGGAAAAGAGTGGGGATATAGTGCCATAATGAAGTGTTTGCCTGGCGTGTGGGAAACCTGTCCAACATGCAACACTCCAGGGAGGGACCCACAAAGCAGAGCCTTAGCTTGTGAGCTGTCAGCAGACTTTGAAAGGCTCTCCTGGCTCTGCAGAGCTCTGCTGGCCCCCTGCTTCCTTTCCTGCGGAAGTTAGTGCAGTCACAGCATACTGTGCTGTGACCCTTTCCTGGGGCAGGCTCAGAAACACCAAGCATTTTCTTATCTGTCAGCAGTGCTTTGAACTGAGGAAGATAAATCGGCAGCTCATGAGCAGTCACCTCTCCCAGGACACTGTGGGTGTCTCCCTCATGTGGGCATGTGCACACGTGTGTATGTGTGTGTCCCTTGATGCCAAGCCTTCTCTTGTGGTTTGAAATGGTGTCTCTCTATCCTGGGGAGAATTGAGCAGGGTCCAAATCCCAGAAGAAATTGCTGTAGTTCCTCACTTTAAAACGTGGAGGTGGTCGGAGCTCACCTTTAATCCCAGCACTCAGGAGGCCGAGGCATGCGGGTTTCTGAGTTCGAGGCCAGCTGATCTACGATTCATAACAACAAAATTAAGTTATGAAGTAGCAACGAAACAGTTTTATGATTAGGGAGTCACTACACCATGAGGAACTGTATTGAAGGGTCCCAGCGTTAGGAAGGTTGAGAACCCTGCCCCAGAGCCTCCATTGAGCCTCTCTCCTGATCCTGTGCTTTCCCCAGGCTGTTGAAGCCTGATGACTTCCAGTCTGCTCTGACCCGGACTCCCCGCCCCAGGCACTCTGCTGTGTGTCTCTGGGCCTGGTGCATACTTGACTGTCAGCAATCTGCCATTCAAACTGTCCTGGTCATTTAAAGTGAAATAGAAGCATTTCTCCTCTCAACCTCTGTATAGTGCTTCTCGAAATGTTGCTCAAATATCTTAATAAATGGTGTGCGTCCCACCTTGACTCAAGCGTTTTGTCTTATGGTAATAAAGGGGCTGGGACCCCTGCCACAGAGCTGTGTGAGAGTAGATAGAGATCATAGCCCAGAGAAGCCAGCCAGAAATATCAGGGGTAGTTACCTCAGGACTTAAATAGGTACAAGGTGTGGCATCTCCAGGCTGTGCCTGCCATGTCAGTCTCGAACTGTTCAGACAGCAAGGGGCTCATAAATAAGGACACGCCTGAGTTTTTCTAATTAAGATGGAAAAGCAGAAAATGTGGTTAGCCAGGCGTGCTTGGTTATACTTTCAATTTTATTCAGTAGCCCCCTTCAGTCTGTCACTGTTATGAACATTTCTTGGTGGTCTTACCTGGGAATTCTTTTTTATAAGATTAAAAAAAAATACACTGGGGCTGGGGAGATGACTCAGAGGTTAAGAGCATTTCATTGACTGCTCTTCCAGGGGTCCTGAGATCCATTCCCAGCAACCACATGATGGTCCACAGCCAGCTATAATGGGATCTGATGCCGTTATCTGGTGTTCAGGCAAAAACATGCAGACAGAGCACTGTATACATAATAAGTAACTCTTTGAAAAATTATGCCTCTGTGTGATCACCTACATGAATGCATGCACACATATGTAGGTGCCTGGTGCCAGCGGCCAGACCCTCTGAAACTGAAGTTATTGATGGCTTTGAGCTGCCATGTTGGAGCTGGGAACTGACCCTAGGTCCTCTGAAGAGCAGCCAACGCTCTTCATTATGGAGCCATCTTTGGCCCTTGCCAGAACTATTTCTGGGTGTGAGGTCGGTCCGGCTGCAGCACCTGTCACCCTGTTGCGAGCTAAGGTTGGTTGGCTGTTGTGGCTCACTAGTCTGATGTCCCCTTCCTGCTACACTGCTGCATGCTAGAGAGGACAGTCTTCCTCAAACAGGGGAGGACTGATCTTCCATCAGGGGCATAGCTGCACTCCCCTGCTAGAACTGCCTAACAAGCTCTCAGGAATGCAAGTAGTTCAAGATGGACTATCTATCTAGACACCCTTGTTAAATAAGGCTTTAGCTGTCGAGTTAACTGGTCCTTATTCGGTTCAACTGGAAACTGCAGCGCAGTCTCCTGCACACAACCGTCCTAAGCAGACCTGAGTGGTGCTTGTCACCTGGCCGCAGGGTGGGCAGGAGGTCAGGCTTGGCTGCATTGCAATTCTGTCCCCTTCCCCCCCAAAAAAACCAGGCACAGTGACTTTGTAATCCCAGCACTCAGGAGACTGAAGCAGGAGGATTGCCATAATAAGTTTGAGATTAGACTGGGTTTTTCTGTGTAACGGCTCTAGCTGTCCAGGACCTCGAGTTATGAACCAGACTGGCCCCGAACTCACAGAGATCTGCCTGTCTCTCTGTCCCTGTCCCCGTCCTTCCATCCTGTCCCTGCGCCCCCTCCAACACCCCCTCCAGTTATCGCTGTGAGCAACCAAGCCCCTTGACCCCCAGCACATTCACATTTTAGTGGAAACTTTGGAGGGGGGCGTGCCCTGGAAAGCCCCTGCCTTCCTGGGCGGACTTGTAGGTTGAGCATAGGACTTTTCTGAACTGGATCTCCTGGAGGTGTGCTTGTCAGCACCATAGCCTCTGTGTTTCTCTAGGATGAAGCTCATATTTAAACTTCACATAGGTTTCATTTTAGAGAAAATGGTCTGGCTTAGTTTTCGTCTAGGACTGATGATGGCGCAAGGGGCCACTGTAGTCACCTAGCCAACTCCATATGCGTTTTATAGTTGTGAGGTCGGCCGTGTAGAGTTGAGCTCGGAAATATGGCTGTTCAGACTGGGCTGCGTAGTGAGGTGTGCCGTAACAATTAGGTTATGCCTTTCAAAGAGGCTCAAGTTTTTTAGAATTTTAGTTTCTTTAAATGTATTATTAAGTATGAACACAATGTTGAGCGTGGGCTCAGCAGTCTGTCACAAGAGAATCAAGAGTTTGAGGCAAGCCTGGGCTACATGGTGAGCCTGAGTGTGAGCAGTCGGCAGCCCTGTGACTTGGAACCTGATTTGTTAGCACGTAGAGGTTCCACAGGGTCTTGACGTGAAGTCCTGGCTGGCCCAGCACTCTGTGTAGATTATCAGACTGCCCTCAGAGATCTCCTGCCTCTTTCTCCCAAGTACCACTGAGCCTGGAAAGAGGTACATTTTTCTAGTGGCTTTCTGTCAGGGACCACACAAGCCTATAGAAGAATGAGGTGTGACATAAAGCAGTTTTCCCTGGGGAGCTGTCTAGACTTAGGTGGCCATGAGCCTTCAACCCTCCCCAGTGGCGCTGGGGTCAAACCCACAGCCTTGCTCTTAGGCAAGCTCTGCTTCTGTTTCAGAAGCAGTGGTCCCTCAGGAAACCGTGTTTGGCGCAGGAATCAGAAAGTCTTCTCTGGAGTCCACCAGCCGCTGCTGCTGTGTTGTCTTTCCCGACAGGTGGGACTGGGTCTCTGGTCAGTCTGCCTCACAGTCTTGAATGTGTTTCTTTGTTGGTGGCATTGGGTAGGTTACGGTGTAGATTATTTACTTACTGGGTTTCCCCCCAGGGTTAACCTGTCTGATAGTCAGTTTTTGTTCTTATCAGGTGCCCGAGAACATCTCAGTTGTCCAGAAAACAGCTAGCTTGGTTTGTTAGCCAAACTGGGTGTGAACACAGTTCTCTTTGGGGTGGAGTGGAGCTGTTCTTTAAACAGAATTTCTTTGAAATAAGTTTCCTGGCACCGTGCAGCACTCAGCTCATTAATTCCAAGTCGATCCGCCTTCACTAAGCGCGGTTTTCTTTAGCACAGTGCTAGCTTTTCATATGTCAGCATCAGATCCAGAAGTTGGTTAAGGGCTGAAAGCTCTGTACCACCTCCTGAGCTGCCTCAGAACCCTGTGAGAGGGGAAGAGTGGGTGTGGAGGTGGGAAGGAGAATTCCCCAGGAGGCAGCTCCTTCTGGGCCAGGCAAGCTGATAAGGCCCTGGTGTTTTTATTATTGCTGCTTTAAACACAGTGTGCAAATGGTTGCAATAGCTTCCTCTTTCCCAAGCCAGTCTTCCTTTAAAGGAGCCTCAGAGAATTTCTTCCCTCTGCAGAAGTGATCTGTGTTAGCATGGTTCTTCCCAGCCGTCCTGACTTTCATGTTGCTAAGTGCTGGGTGTGCCATGGAGACTGGTAGGGGCAGCTCTGTGGCCTGCCGATGCCCCCTAGCTCCTATGTGGCCCTTGGGGTAGAATGGAGCTTTGGCAGTAGGAGGCTTCCTGTGCAGCCTCCATGTCCAGCCTGTGAACTGGAGTGCAGATGGAGACGGTGAGAGGTTCTGCCCTGCTGTCCTGCTGGGCCTGGGATTCTGACGAGCACAGGTGTGTTTTCATGTGTACTGTGTGGGATTGCTGCGTTTAACCAGTCACATGAAAGACAGGGGCGTCCTGGGTAGTGACTTTCCCTCCCTCCCTCCCTCCCTTTCTCCTCCCTTTTTTCTTTCTTTCCTTAAGAAAAGAAAAGGAAAAAAAAAAAAAAAAAAGACAAGCGATGCCCAGGCTGGAGCCCTATGCCCTGGCCCTGGTGTCTGGGATTTTTGTTTTTGAGGTGCTGGCTAATAGGACCTAGGGCCTCGTGTTTACTGTGAAGGTACTTTCCTCTAAACTGTACCCTCAGACCCGTTTTTTATGTTTAATTTTGCCTTAGGGTCTCACTAAGTTGCCCAGGCTCACCCTGGACTTGTGATCCTCCTGCCTCAGCCTCCTGAGTGCCTGGTGTTACCTAGCAGGCAGGCTCCTGACTACTCAGTCACATCAGCACGTGCACAGTGCACACCCTGGCTTGGTGTGATACAGTTTCCCTCTATTGCCACCAATCTGTTTTAGATATGTCTGTTACTGTCTTTTAAGACGTTGACATTTTGTTTCATTTTTATGTTTTATTTTATGTGTCTTAGTGTTTTGCCTACATATATATCTGTGTACCACATGTGTAAAGTCCCTGCAGAGATTAGAAGAAGGTACCAGATCCCCTGGAACTGGAGTTACAGATGGTTGTGAGCTTCCTTGTGGGTTCTGGGACCCAAACTGAGGTCCTCTGTAAAAGCAGC
Source organism: Microtus ochrogaster (assembly GCF_000317375.1). Classification (NCBI taxonomy): domain Eukaryota; kingdom Metazoa; phylum Chordata; class Mammalia; order Rodentia; family Cricetidae; genus Microtus; species Microtus ochrogaster. Next base: position 80,218,572 of record NC_022014.1, read on the forward strand.
CAGTGCTCTTAACCACTGGGCCAGCTCTCTAGTCCCATTTTTTTTCTCTTAAAAAAATATAGAATTTTTTAGAATTAGGATTTTGCTAAGTATTTTTCTTAAACGAACCTCTCCGCTGACGCAAATAATCCCAATCAGACCGAATTAAAAGACACCCATGTTTAATAGATGACCTTACTCCTGGGTGGCCCCAGGAAAACATGGAGAGGGGAAGAAAGAGAAGGGGAGACCACGTGTTCATTCTCTGGGGGCAGTTTAAATAGCCTGTGGGAGTGGTCTTGACCTTCCCTAGGAAGGGGTCACCCTTTGGTGGGCTTTCTCGGAGTGGAGTTTGGACTGAGGCAACTCCCAGGGGAGGAAGCTTATGCCAGAAGCTGGGGTAAAGCCCCCAGGCAAACATCCAGACTCTTTGTATAAGGGGTGTTAGGGAGCTGAGGTGGTGCTTCCCACCAAACAGATTTCTCTTGATTTCCTCATGGGTAGTGGTGGGTTTAACTGTTGTTTTGAGTACTGCCTGCGTCCTGCACGGACTATTGTATCCTGTAGTTGCTTCTTGCCTCCCTTAGGATAGAGGTAAGATGCCTGCTTGCGTCTGTCTTCAGGGGCCGCTTATCCACTAGGGTGAGAGCTAGCTAGGAGCCTCATCGGCTGCGGCTGCTGCTGAACGCTAGATGTTGATGTCCCCAGAGAGACCAATTTCACACAACCTTCCCAGTCTCCTTTCCCTTAGCCCTCCCGGAAGTCAGTTTCCTGTGCTCAGTGTTGGGGACTCATTGGCCGTGCTGAGTGAGAAACCAAGGCAGGAGCTGTTGGCTTGTGTGGGAAACTCTTATTCCATAATGAAGAAGTCTGGTTATTAACGAGACCTTGTTTCAGGCATGGAGGTTCTTATTTTCATGGGAATGAAAAGAGAAGCAGGATTTGGTCCCTGCCCTGTGGCTGGTATTGCCATCTGTCAGGATAGAAGGAGCTGAGGGGGAGGAGCTCGGACGAGCACACAGAGAGAGGCTCTGCACCCTTTAGCCTCTTCTGAGCCTGAGAGCCTAGGTGCCACCTGGTTGGCACAAGGTACAAGGGAGGGTCTCTGCCACGTGAGACTGCACAGGTGGGG
>NC_022014.1:80220079-80224365 GCF_000317375.1 Microtus ochrogaster
CTAGGAATGGAAGGGCTTCAGTGTGGTTTCTGTTCCAGGCGCCATCGTGTGGAGTCCACTCAGCTTCACGACGGCAGTGGTAAGGCCAGGCGTATGGTGCACACCTGAGAGCCCAGCACTCAGGAGACAGGCAGGCAGGCGGGTCTCTATGAGTCTTGCCATATAGAAAGACCCTGTATCAAAAGAAAATAGAAGAAAATAGAAGAAAGACCTTGTCTCAACTGCCACCTACTCAAAAAAAAAAAAAAGGTGTGTTTTGAAAGTGGCTATTTAGATATTGACAAAGAGCCTCCTCCCTCTGCCGTTTCTGGGTAGGTTCCTAGTTTGCTCTTTAAGAAGAGCTGTAGTTTGACAGAGAAACCCTGTCTCAAAAAACAATAAAGGAAAAACAAAAAGCAAACAAAAAAGAAGAGCTGTAGTTTGGAGCCTCATGTCCTTAGTTTCTTGGTGTGTCAGTGATAGAATGTGCAAGGCCCACTCCCAGCCCTCCCTCCCTCCTTCCCTCCCTCCCTTTCTTTTTTCACTTTTTTGAGACAGGATTTTTCTGTGTCTCCCTGGCTATCCTGGAACTCGCTCTGTAGATCAGACTGGCCTTGAACTCACAGAGATCCAGCTGCCTCTGCCTCCCTAGTGCTGGGATGGAGGTGTGTGCTGACACTGCCCAGCCCCAGCCCCATTTCTAGAGCAAGGCTTTTAGCATCACTGGGAGCTGAGCATGGCAGCTCTTCCCTAAACCCCTTGCTCACTCAGTCGGGCCTTCCTGAGGTATGTCTGCGGAGTGATCTGAGCAGGTAAACGAACTCCCAGATGCTGTTTGTGGTGACATGTGCATTCTGGGTGACATGTGAGATTCTGGCTGTCACGGAGCTCAGGGTGCATTTGAATGGAGGAGAGAATGAGCCCATGGGAAGCTAGACCTGTAAGCACCGCAGTGCCACGTGCAGGCTCCCTTCCTGCCAAGCTGTCCTCACATGACTCCCTGGGTTTCTGAACACGGGACTCATTGCTATTGGCACTTCCTCCTCCCGCCGGTCCTCAGCAGGCTGCCTTGTCCCTAAGGAGGACTTCACCAGCGATAAGGACCTATGTGTCCTTGTGTCCCTCCCTGCTCATTGCGGGCTCCCCTCCATTCTCAGACCCTTGGGATACCTTGCAGTTCCCTGTCTTTTCAGAATGTGCGATTCCTCACTGCTGACTGTAAACAGCTCTCTGGGTCCCTGAACTAGTGAACCAAGGCCTGTCCTGTGTGTCTGCACACCACTGCACCACCAGGCTGGTGTCCTGGACCCTCTGCAGGGTGCTGCTCACTCCCTGCCTGCTCTTCCCGCTGACCACGCTTTCAGATGGAAATGACCTGCAGTTTCACAAAGAGCAAATGTCAGGATCCAGGAAAGCCAGGACTGAGTCGAGCTGTAGCCATAACCCAGGCAGAGGGGTTGATCCTGCTGCATTCAGGGCTGAGGTCCCCAGCATTCAGGTGGGTGGGCCTGGCGGGGTGAGTGGCCTTTGCTTCCCAGCATGCTGGTGCTTTGGGGGCTGCACTTGGTTGCAGAAAGTCTAAGCAGCAAATGTATTTTCGTAACCAGTGTCACATGTTTCCTCCTGAAATCTGCTGTTGGTTGTGGTTAATTAGAGACATTGCCATAACTCCCTCTCCCTATTTTTAGTTAAATCTTACAGAGGCTTGGCACCTGCCAGTCTTGTGTGTTATCTGTAATATCTTCTTCATAGAGGGCAGACGGCAGAGCAAGTGTGGGCTATCCCGAGCCTGGCTATTACCTCCAGCAGTGTCCGTAGTTCTCCAGTCTCTGATGTAGCTACAAATATTTTCAGTCCCCTGGTCCCCTGGACTGGGTTTTTTCCGCCCGCCTGTTCCCGAAGTGGGTTAATTTAAGATGTAAGAGCTAGCTAGAGATACGCCTGAACCATGGGCCAAACAGTGTCTAATTAATATAGTTTCTGTGTGATAATTTGGGGCTCGGTGGCTGGGAAACAAAAGTATAGTTTCTGTTTATTATATTCTAGATTGCTGCAGAGTCAGTGACATCTGGTGCTTAGATACTTGTGTAGAGTTCATAAGTGATGTACAAGTCTTTCCCTGAATTTTTGTTTTGAGATCATTGTTGATTCATAAGATATTAAAATAATACTATGGTGAGCTCCTATGAGCTCTTCAGACATGTTTCCACCGTGGGAATGCCTTGCAGAATTATGGCCCATCAGCAATGTCAGGACCTGCTTAAATGTGCACGGGCAGCGGGCAGTGGGCAGTGGCACCCTGACAGCCACGCCTTCTTCTCCACATCCTAAAGTCCCTCCCAACCTTTGGTTTTCCGTTGCTGTAAGTTTATCTTTTCATGAATGGTACAGGGTCATCATTAGCTACATAGTTAGTTAGAGGCCAACCTGGGATATACGAGAGCCCAGTCTCAGCTCAAAGCAAACAGTTCAAGTAGATTCCTGTGGGTGTGGCTGTTTAGATTGTGGACAGTGTGTGTGCAACCTTAGGGCCATTCCTTTTCATGCGTGTGTGCTTTCTAGAGGACGTGGTAGTTGCTGCTTTGAGCTTGTATGTATATGGCCCTACTGGGCTGCTTCTGGGTCATATGGTGGCTTCATGTTCAGGGTTCGGTTTTGAGAAACATGTCTGCTCTCCAGATTGGTGGCATCAATTTACATTCCTACCAGCGGTGTCTGAAGGTTCTTCTCTCCATGGCTTTCTTAGTATTAGCGTGTGCTGTTTGTGTCCATCTGATGGCACACAGTGTACGGCACGGTGGTGGTGGCCCGTTTCTTCCAGTGACTAATCTCTTTGCTTCCCGTTTTTGTGTGGGGCTGTCTGCATGTGTCTACGCTCCTTGCTAGCTCCTGCTTTTCCCTGTTTTTGAGATGATGTTGTCACCTGCTTAGCCCAGTCTGTACAAGAACTCATAATCCTCCTGCCTCCACCTTTTAGATGTTGGGATTCCTGGCATACAACATAATGCCTAGCTTTTGCTCATGTTCTGATTGGATTTTGATTATTGAGAGGATTTTTGTTTTGTTTTAGATCATGGAAAATATTTAACAAAAAAAGAGCATCCTAATTTTTTCCTTCCTTAGAATTTCCACACTTGTCAAAAATGGTTTAGGCAGAACCTGAGGCGCAGTTCAGTCAACCCTGAGGTGCTCAGCATGTGCTGCCCTGGGCTCATCCTCTCGCCCAGAAGGAAGAGGGAGCGAGCTGGTGTGTCTGGGTCTGTCTGCCCACTGGTCTTCTGTCTCTCCCAGCAGCGCTGCATGACCCTGATGCCAGGCCGAGGAAATCCTCCCCGTCTGTTGTTAGCTGTGATGGTTCTTTTGCCTTCCACATAGATTCGAAAGTTGTCTTTCATTTAATAACTACAAAAAGAGCCTGCTGGGGCTTGGCACTGTGTTGGACTTGCATACCCATGTGGGCAGAATTGCCATCCTCACTCCGCCAAGGCTTCTAGTCCATGAACTTGGATCTTTCCCCGCTTCCAGAAGATCTGGTGTGCTGCAGGCTGTGAACAAAATGCTTTCTGTCTGAGGGCGCAGCAGTGACGGCTGCCATTTCTTTTCTATCACTGCCGTTTGTCCACAGGCCTATGAGAGGAGGTTCCCTACATGTCCTTTGATCCCAATGTTCGTGGACAGCGACACTGTGAGCGAATTCAAGAGTGAAGATGGGGCTATTCATGTCATCGAGAGGCGCTGCAAGCTGGATATCGACGCTCCCAGGCTGCTGAAGAAGGTACTGGCGACGGACACTTTACAGGCGGGTGGACCCATGCTCACCCAGAGCTGTTAGTAAACGCTTTTTCTTCTTGTCTCTTCTTAAAGATTGCAGGAGTCGATTATGTTTATTTTGTCCAGAAAAACTCCCTGAATTCTCGAGAGCGCACTTTGCACATCGAGGCGCACAACGAGACGTTTTCTAACCGGGTCATCATCCACGAGCACTGCTGCTACACGGTGAGTCGTGACCCCAGTCTCGGGCTCCGAGGCCATATGCGACCACTGTTGAAACAGGACGCCTCTTGGTGTTTTCACCAGCTGCTGCTTCTCCTTTGGGATGAGCGGCACAGTTGAGGAGTGGTGTAGCATGCTGTATCCTTGAGACAGTCGGGGCTGCCAGCTGATGCCGTGACTGTTGTTTCTAAGGCAGGGACTCACTCTGTGCCTCTGTCTTGAAAGTTGCCATGTAGACCAGACTAGCCTTAACTTGCCACTCTCCTCTTGCCTTGTCTCCTGAGTGCTGGGTTATAAGTGTGCACCGTCGCACT
>NC_022014.1:80224905-80236540 GCF_000317375.1 Microtus ochrogaster
GGCTGAGTGCCGGATTGTAAGTGTGCACCATCGCACTCGGCTCTGGATTAGATTGTATTTTCTGGAGCAGGGTCTCACCGAGTAGCCCAGGCTGGCCTGGATTCATCCTGTAGCCCAGGCTGGACTGGGATTCACAGAGGCCCACCTGCCTCTGCCTCCCAAGTGCTCAGACTAAAGGCGAGTGAGTAGCACAAGGCCAGCTTCCTGACTGGTTTTAAGTATGAAGTTGTTTGTCTTTTTCCTGGCCCAGCTTCTTGACTCTAGGTGTGCGTTTGAAGCCAGGGTTTGAGTGTCCTTGAGTGTAGGGCTCTGACCATCTGTCCGTTGTGATCCTCACTGCGTATACTTACTTCAGGAACTTCTTTCTCAGGGCGTGAGAGACGCCCTTCCTGGCCCCTGCTTCAGCGGTTAGCCTCCTGCCCTGTCCTCCACCCAGAGTCCACGCATGCCACACTTGTCTTCCCGTGGTTCAAGCCCACAGCCTCCTCTCCTGCAGAGGAGCCCAGGGCCCTCACAGTCGCCTGTCTGTCCCTCCTTCCCAAGCCTTGCTGTGCCCTGAAGCCAGCCCTGTCCCTTCTCTAGCCTTCAGCCCCACAGGGCCTTTCTCCATAGTGCTCCTGTGACCTTCCCACCTGTCTGTGGCTTATCTGTCTCTCCGGGAGCCCGAGCAGCACACAGTGTGGCTCTTTTTCTGTCCATGTTCAGCATCACAGGAGCTGGGTGAGTGGATGAAGGGCTGGAGCTGAAAGGCTCTGTGTGTGTTTGTCACTTCCAGAAAGTTGTGAGGTTGTGATGAAGGCCTTGGAGTGTCTGAGTCCATCTGGGCAGTTTTCTGCCCGTCCTTTCTCCTTCCCCACGACAGTGACACCATTAAACTTGCTTCTTCTGGGTACTGGTCAGCTAGCTGGGGAGCGGATGTGATGCCTCCATTGCTAGCGCGGTAATGGGATTGGGTTCTCTGCCTGCAGGTTCACCCTGAGAACGAAGACTGGACCTGCTTCGAACAGTCGGCAAGTTTAGATATCAAATCCTTCTTTGGTTTTGAAAGCACAGTAGAAAAAATTGCCATGAAACAATATACCAGCAACATTAAAAAAGTGAGTGTCTTTCTTGGGACTTTATGGAAAAGGAGGCGGCAGTCTCTGAGAGAGTGACCACAGTCTGGTTGACTTTTAGCTTACTGTTTACTTGTGGAGACATTTCCCTAGTTCACGCAAATTCCTAATTCTCTTGCTTCAGCCTCCCATGTGTCAGGGTTACGGGTGTTTCCACTGCTCTCAATGAGAATTATTTGGGGGTGAACAGGTGAGGGGTTGGGGGATTGAACTTACTTGGGGTCATGTGTGTGCTAAGTTAGCATTCCGCCACAGAGCTGTGTCCACAGCCCCCAGATTCTGGTTTGGGGAATGTCTTAGAAGCTGGTGAGGTAAGATGTCTGGGTGGTGGACGCATGCTCACAGGATACCTGTCTTGTCTCAAAGGGGAAAGAAATCATCGAATACTACCTGCGGCAGCTGGAGGAGGAGGGCATCACCTTTGTGCCCCGGTGGACCCCGCCCTCTCTGCAGCCCTCGTCAGAAACACTGTCGTCAAGCAAGAGTCAAGCCACATCTTCCGCTGTCCTTGTCCCAGATGCTGCTGCCCTCAAGGAGGGGCTGAGTGGGGAAGGCATCAGCAGCCCAGGCCCAGCATCTGAGCCTGTGGTAGGAACCCCTGACGGTGAGCCTGGCACAGTCTGGGGACCCGGGGCCTCTCTCCTCCCCACGGCTCTGTCCGTGACAGTCGGCCTTGCACAGAAGAGAAACCCATCCTTGTCTGACGCGTGTTTCCTGAGCCTCCCACTTAGAGAGCACATCTGTTTTATTCTTGTTCGTTAAAGGGAAGTTATTTCTAGTTGTCCACTGATTTGGACCAGGAAGTGTTTTCCGTGTGTTTTGATTGACGATAGTGACAGCGTTTTCGTCACCCAGGTCCTGTGCCTCCTCTGCGCAGCTCTCCCACTCTCAGCCCCAGGGACCAGTCGGCTGCCTCAGTTCATGTCTACGTTTGCTGGGCACAGCGCAGTTGAGTGGTCACACAGCTAGTGACAGGGCTGGGCCAGGGTTTGTGTGCAGTTTTCTGTGTGCTAAGCACATATATAAAAACACAAGTTTTTAATTTCTAGTTATAGAAAGTTTAGAAAATAGGGGGGAAATCAGAAAACATTGTTAAGATGATGGTGTCTATCATTCTTTCGTTCTGCTTGCCTTTGGACAGTCAGCTGGGGAGAGAGTCGGGGCTGTGCGTTTGAACTCAGGCCCTGTGTTGAAGATGAGTGTGCACTGTATCTATTAAGCCATCAGCCTGTCCTTGTAGTACTGAAATTACAGGCGGAGGAGGCTCGGAACCCGCCTGTGTTTATCAGGGATCTGATCTTAAAGACCGCTTACTTACCTGTGGTTATCAGTGATGCCTCCCTAAAGGCTGTCCTGGACAGTTGCTGCCTTGCCCCGCCCCCACTCCAGCCTCACTGAGAGAAGGGTTCTTTCTCTGTGGAAATAACGCCATGTACCTTAAATTCCAGACAAGCTAGATGCCGACTACATCAAGAGATATTTGGGTGACCTGACCCCGCTCCAGGAGAGCTGCCTCATCCGACTGCGCCAGTGGCTCCAGGAGACGCACAAGGGCAAAGTGAGTGCTGGCTGCCGTCAGCACTGCTGACCGCGGATCCTGCAGTCTCTGGTCTCACTGGAGGCTACAGAGTAAAGATCTTTCCATGTCTTTTGACCTGTTCCTCCCACCCGAAATACCACGAGTGTGTCTGTGGTACCAGATCCCCATGGCAGGCTTAAGATGCCTTCCACACGCGGGTAGCTATGTTCCCTGCGTTTCACAGAGAAAGGTCTAGCTTAGAACCCACGACATGCCAATCAGTAGAACATAGTGTCTGTCTGTGTTGAGGAGCTGGAGCGTGTTTTAAAGTGCTGGCCTTATCATACAAAGAAATCCTCTTCTCTGTGACACTCTAATACACGCATGTCATTATACTTTGTTATTCAGGAGAATGTCGCCTGCCCTCCCATCACAGTGGAGCTTTGATTCTGAGATTGGGGGAGACCCTAGCCAGCCCCACAGGAGTGAGGTTTATGAAAAACAGGCCAGATAAAAGGAGCTGGGCATCATGTGTGGCTCGCCTGGTCCCGTGGGCCTGGTTGCCTGGGTTTAACAGCTGTATGTCGCCAGTTGTTAGGGAAGCAGCCACAGAAGAGCAGCTGCCCTGGACAGCTGTGTAGTGGCTGCTCCAGCTCCTACTGTCCTGTGGTCTAAGCAGCCAGGCAGTGGAGGGCTAAGGCAAGTAACTGAGGCCTTGGGGCTGCTTCCACCTTACTTTGCTCAGCTGAAGTCTGGGCGGATTTTCCCAGTTCTGCTTTTTTATGGCACCAGTGATGACTTTTCTGGCAACTTTTTTGGTGGCACAAGGGATGGACCTGCTAGAAAAGCTTTCTACTCCAAGCTGTGCTCAACCTAGGAATGCTGCTTCTTGGCATTGTGAACAGTGTGGCTCACTGTTGGCAGTAGGTAGGTGTCTTAAGTAGGGTTTCTGTTGCTCAGAAGAGACACCATAACCATGGCAACTCTTATAAAGGAAAAACATTTAATTGGGTGGCTTATAGTTTCAGAGGTTTAGTCCATTATCATCATGGTACCACATGGAGTTCAGGCAGACATGGTGCTGGAGGAGGAGCTGAGCTGAGAGCCCTACATCTTGATCCATAGGCAACAGGAAGTGAACTGTCTCACTGGGCGTGGCTTGAGCATATATGAGACCTCAGAGTCCATCTCCACAGTGACACACTTCCTCCAACAAGGCCACACCTCCCAGTAGTGCCACTCTCTATGAACTTAGGGGCTAGTTACATTCAGACGACCACAGTAGGTAGACTTTCCCCCAGCACCTCCACATAGCCTGGAAATCTCTCTTCTCCTAGATCCCGAAGGATGAGCATATTCTCCGGTTTCTGCGTGCCCGGGATTTTAATATTGACAAAGCCAGAGAGATCATGTGCCAGTCTCTAACTTGGCGGAAGCAGCACCAGGTGGATTACATCCTGGACACCTGGACTCCACCCCAGGTCCTTCAGGATTACTACGCTGGAGGCTGGCATCACCATGACAAAGGTGGGGCGAACCTGACATGGTCACAGCTCTGTGCTTTTGTCACCCTATACCACGTGACTGGCTGGTGTAGTTAGAAGCCCATTTACCCAAGTCTGGACAGCCAGATTGGGACGTGGTGTGAGGGCCTTACCTTCTGTTCTCAGGAGAGCACTGCAGGGTGTGGCACAGCTCAGTAGCACAGTAGACAGAGCTGCCTGGCCCAGTCTCCTGCTGCAGATGGTGCAGAAGGGCTCACTGAGGGCCAAGGCCCAGCACCAGGGCATGCCAGCCACCCCTGGAACCTCTCCCAGCCCCTCACCTGCCTCAGCCTTGTGGGAGGATATGTTGTGTCGACTGACCTCTGGTTGCTGACCTAGAGCCTGCCAGCTGTGCAGGGTGGCACTGTGCTCACGCAGATGTGACAGTATACTAGAAAATGTGCCCCTCCCTCTGCTGAACATGTCCTTTCAGATCAGCAAGTCCTGAAAACTTGTTTTTTACTTTGGGAATGTAGGTTTCCAGATAAATCGTAGCTTTACTAATTTTTGCTTTTGTTTTTATTTTTTGGGATAAGGTCTTGTACTGTAGCCCAGGCTAGCCTTAAACTCTCTTAAATAGCTAATAGGAGCTTTTAACTCACCTTTTGATTTTGTTTTCAATATTGTATATAATTGAGTAACTTCTGGGTTTCTGTTTGACATTGGGTCTCTTTATGTAGCATAGGCTAACCCTGAACTCTAGATCCTCTTACATTAGGATCCTGAGCACAGAGACACAATACTGTGTACTTTGATGTCCATTGCTTTATTAATTTTTGCTGAAAATGTAATATTTATTTTTATTCCACTTTGTGGCTCAACTCTTGAAGGTTAAAAAGTTTTGGTAATAAGATCTTGACAAACCAGCTGTGGTGCCTCATGCCTCTAACCCATCATTTAGGAGGCAGGCAGGCAGGCAGTGAGTCCAGTCTGGACAACACAGTGAGTTCCAGGATAGCCAGAGTTACAGCTGAGACCCTGTCTCAAACAAAAGATTTTTTTTTAAAAAAAAAAAATGTGTTTTACTAAATGTCAATAGAGTCAGGTGTGATGGAGTTTGTAATCCCACCCCTTGAGAGGCAGAGGCAGGCTGATCTCTGTGAGTTCGAGGTCAGCCTCATCTCTGGAGCAAGTTCCAAGCCAGCCAGAGCTACAGGTAATGGACTGCAGGTGATGTTCCCCAGGGGTCAGGTGTTGGTCCCAGGCAGGATGACAGCCGACCTGGTGTGTTGAGGTTGCTGGCCTGGGTCCAGGGTCAAGAGTGTAGGGTGTGCTCTGGCCTGCGGTTGTCTCTGCTCTGGTGGGTGATGACAGATTCTATCATGAGTTAGGTGGTCTGTTCACTGACCCTCTGGGCTAGGGAGCCATAGACCCAGCATGTGTTGGCTGTGGTACTTAGTGGGTTTCCAGATGTGTGTCCTTAGGAAGGAAGGCTGACTTTATAAAAATCTTGACAATAACTTCTTAATAATTTATGGAAAAATTGTTTCATAATTTAAAAAAGCCTCTGTGTTCATAGAAAATATGTGGCTATGCTGACGTCCCCTGCGGTGAACACTGAACTCAGCAGCAGCCATGGTCATTCGTGTCGGGGAGCCAGGTGGCTGCACCCAGCTCAGTCCCACTTGGCCTGGCCCAGCCCAGCCGTGTGGGCCCAGGTCCTGTCAGTTGCTATCAGCTGACTTGGTTGCCCCTCCCCATGGCATCCTTACACAGAAGCTAGTCTCCCTTTGCTCCTCAGAGTAGGCCAGGGCTCCACGTGTTTTCTTGCTTATCTCAAGCAGGAGCACAGAGCACGCTTCCCTGGGCAGCCTTTCTGTGCTATGCCAGGGACAAACACAAGGTCTCACAGGAGGAACCTCTGGTATGGAGCTGCTCCTTGGCCCTTGTGAATCCTCTCAGAGCCATGCCCTGCCACTCACCCCAGCCTCCTCCTTGCCTCTCTGCAGACGGGCGACCGCTGTATGTGCTCAGACTGGGGCAGATGGACACCAAGGGCTTGGTGCGAGCCCTCGGAGAGGAAGCCCTGCTGCGATACGTGAGTGTTATGGGGAACACTGGGCTGCATGCTGGCTTCATGCTTGCTACCAGCAGGACTGGGGCATTGTAGCTGGCTACTGGGACAAGTACACATGCTCTACGCTTGGGGAGATGTGTTCTGCACAAAGACTTCTGAGGAGGACGCACAGCACAAACCCCAGGAGACGGTTCCCACGTCACACCTCCTGCCAGATCTCTTTCTGTTGACCCTTCCCTTTTACAGGCTGATGGCCTCTTTCTTAGGCTGCTGAGCTGTCACCTGATTCCAGGCCACCCCTGTATCTCCCCAAATCTGCTGCACCCCTGGCCCAGAGAAGAATCTGTTTTTTCAGTTTGAAAACAAACTAAGACATAAAAAAACAAATCCCATCTCCCCCAGTATTTATACCTCTTGTTTTAATGTGTATTCTTTTAGGTGCCTATGCCCCAGCCATGTGTGTTTTTATGTGCGTGCGTGCGCACGCGCGCACACGCACACACGCACACACACTTCTCTACCCAAGAATTCTTATAACCCCCCCCCCAGCAGCTGTTTTCTCTGCCTCTGTCTTGGCTGATATGGGGAGACCAGGGTGTACCCACACTCCTCACCCGTCTCCTGTCCAGAATAAGTCTGTCTGCAAACACCCCCACGTCAGTTCTCCCTGCTCAGGTGACTCTGAACTGGTGTTTTCTTTGGCCTGCCTGCTTTCTCCTGTTGATGCTGCTGTTTACTCTGCAAGTGAAGCAGTCATTGTCGCCTTGTGGGGTGTGAAGAGGTGCCGTGGCCGTGTGTGGCTGTGTCTTGCTACCTTAACCCCTCTGTTAAGTTTGATGTTTCTTTGCCTTTGGACTGACCCTGGCCATCGTCATTTGCTTACAGGTTCTTTCCATAAACGAAGAAGGCCTAAGACGATGTGAAGAAAATACCAAAGTCTTCGGCCGACCGATCAGGTTGGTGGGGCCTTATCTCCGTCCATATAAAGAACAGGAACTAAGTTCTTTTAGTTGATCTTTGGCACCACAGCCTGATAGCTGACTGTTTCCAAGCAGTCTGGAAGGTTGGAAAACAAGTGATAAGGTCAGTCCCAGGGGCAGTGCCAAGATCTCATATCTGTCAGCCCTGAGTTGCCGCTCTGTGGTCCTAGGAGCCAGGACCACGTGCGGTTTGCCCGTTGGACTTCTTCCTCCCACCCCCAGTTCTTCCTGATGAACCAGCTTCTAATTGTGGAATACTATTCTGAAAACGGGCAGAGAAAACTTTTAAAAGAAAAACACTTAGAAAAGCCAGGCATGATAGGTCACTCCTGTAATCCCAGCACTTGGGGACTGAGGCAGGAAGATAAGAGTTCAAGGCCAGCTTCAGCTTTGTAGAATTCAACACCAGCCAGAGCTACAGGAGACCCTGTCTCGGGTTGAGCAGCGCCAGCCTGAGCTACAGGAGACCCTGTCTCGGGTTGAGCAGCGCCAGCCTGAGCTACATGAGACCCTGTCTCGGGTTGAGCAGCGTCGGTTCTGCCGGGCCAGGATGTTCAGGGTCCTGTTCACAGTGCCTGTCAGTTCCAGAGGCGACGCTGTACCTGCGAGTACGCTCGTCCTTACAGTTTACACTCCGTGTGTCAGTGCCAAGTGTCTGCCTTGGTAACAGGCTGGGGAGGCAGCATCAGGATGCTTAGCACTGAGCAGGTCTGAGGGGGCCTTTTCAGAGCTGGGGTCTCATTAGCCAGGCTGTCCTTGAACTCCTGATCCTCCTGCCTCTGCTTTCTGAGCCTTGGGGTGTCAGCGGTTCAGAGACTCGCTATCCTCTGTCAGGACTTGACTTTGTGGGTCAGGCTTTGCTCCTGTCACTGCCAGTCTGTGCTTCATGCTCGCAGATAAGAGTGTGTGGTTATATCAAAAGAAGAAAATGAAATAGGACACCATTTGCCAAGTTACCATCTGTTAACTAAGACACATCTTGGTATTATCTAGCTCATGGACCTGCCTGGTAGACCTTGAAGGACTGAACATGCGCCATCTGTGGAGACCTGGAGTCAAAGCTTTGCTGCGCATCATCGAGGTGGTGGAGGCCAACTACCCGGAGACGCTGGGCCGCCTGCTCATCCTCCGAGCCCCCAGGGTCTTCCCTGTCCTCTGGACACTGGTGGGTTTAGATGCTGTTCTGTAGCCATCGGGGCATGCTCAGTACCTGCCTCCCACTGAGGTCTCAGCTAGGCAGGAGAAAGCAAATAAACCCAGATATAAAGTGCTTCTGATTCTTTAAGAGGGAAACAGGCGGGATTTCCCTGAGGGTCCTAGTGCTTTGCCAGGGATGTCACAGAGTGCCTGAGAGCTGCGACCCACCCGCCACCTCACCCATGCATGTTGTTGCAGTGCAGGCTTGATCCCCTGAACCGCGCAGCAGATGACGTCACTGTTTTGTCTGATTGGTTTCAGGTTAGTCCATTTATTGACGACAACACAAGAAGGAAATTCCTCATTTATGCGGGAAATGACTATCAGGGCCCTGGAGGCCTGCTGGATTATATCGATAAAGAGATAATTCCAGATTTCCTGAGCGGGGAGTGCATGGTACGTATTGGGCAAGCACCCATGCCAGGGCCAAACACTTGTTTGCACTGAAGGTTTTCTGAACTGGGTGGCTGCTGGTTTTGCTTGGTTGAATAGACTAGGCTGCCGAGGAGTCTGTTGCTGACGTGGTACATTAACACTCAGGAGCGTGTTACAGGGTCCGATGCCCTGCAGCTGCCTTTATTCACGCAGCCTGTGTAAAACACATCTTGACTCTTCAGAGAAGCTGTACATGTTTCAGAACTACATTTTTTTTTTAACTTATCTCTGTGTGATGTGAGCATGTAGGCCCGAGATTGACTCAGTTGGTCTCCGTCTTGTTAACTGAGGCAGGGCCTCTCATTTGAACCCAGGACGCACTAATCAGGTGAGTCTGTCTAGCCAGCATGCTCCAGGGTCCCTCCCTCCCACCTCTCAGGAAGTGGAGTCCAGCAGGCCACTCAGCCCTCAGCATTTACAGAGACGCTGGGCATCCAGACTCGGTCCTCAGTTGCATGACAACTGCCTCACCTGTTGGCCATCCGCTCAGCCTTAAAACACCTGTGAGATGGAGAATCGACTCCCAAGACTGTTTCTCCTTTCCTTAAGTAAACTCACATAATACTCAAAGTTGAAAATAGAGGAATTGCTTCTGTCCTTTGTAGGTTGGGGTGTTAGGGTGTGAGGTATGGATAGTTAAGCAGACACTGCTGGCCTGCCCTGTGCTGGGTGCAGGAGTTTGATGCCAGAACATGGAGGTCGCGCCCAGAAGCCTGACATGAGGGTTCAGGGAACAGAAGCCACGGAGACAAGTGCCTGGCTCCGTGACACACAGTAGCAATGGAAGCAGCAGGGGTCAAGTTCTTAGCAGGCTCTTGTCATACTTGACCCCAATGGGGGTCTTCTGAGGTGTGTGTCCTGGAATTGTCTGGCTGTGAAGAGTTGAGCTTTCAGTGTGGTTTTTCCAAATGGCCGGAGGAATTTAGGAAACAGAGGGCTGAGCTTTGGCTCCATGAGGGAGATTGACGGTGCCATCGCAGTACAAAGAGCACGTAGTTGCAACCAGAGTGATCCCAAACAAGGTTAAAGCATGGGCCAGGCTGTGGTAGCCATGAGTGCTGTCAGGACAAGAATTGAATTGGGGCAGAAGGCTCAGCACCCTCCTGTCAGTATTTACTGGTGCTGTGATGTGCTCAGAGTCAGGCTAAGGCCTCCCGAGGCCCGCTCTCAACTCTCCACAGTGACTCCTCAGGCTGCCTTGTCAAGAGTCGTTCATGAATTCTGTTGACTTCCCTGTGGGCAGGGGTATTGAACTTTGGGCCAGGCTAGTGTGTGTTTGTTTTCCTTTGTAGTCTCATTACGTAGCCACGCTGGCCCTGAACTCACAGCCCTCCTGTCTCCACACCCTCAGTGCTTTAGTGCAGGCCTCACTAGTAGCCTGTCCACACCACCGTCTGTGACCTTGGGTGACTGCAGGGACCTCCCTGCTGCTGCTGCTGTGCTACAGGCTGAGAGCTGCAGTTTTGCTCTCTGTGGAGTTACTTCCGGGTTGATCATCTCAGAAGTGCTTAGATTTCATGCGCTTGTATGCGAGTTTGCTCTGTTAAGGTCAGCTAGAGAATCTACAGTGAAAATAGCTTCAGAGTCAGCTCAGCTTTTTCAAGTCAGTTCAGGTAATGGTCTTTTGTCAAGGTTTGGCTGATTCATTAATTGTTTGACCAAGGTTACATAGGGAGCTTGCTTTAGCGTATCTTGATTTCCTTCCTTCCCTTTTTGTGGTGCTGAGGATGAACCCTGGAGCCTGGTGTTCATTAGGCTGTGCCGCTGGGCTGTGCCCCGAGTGACTGTGGTTTCTGTGGGTGGCTGTTGGGAATGGATCTCTGCTCAACTGATCGCGCTTCTTTTCCAGGGCGCTGTAAAGTCTAATACTCACGCATGTTAGTGTGAATCCCGTGCTAAACCAGCTGCAGCTAGTTCTCATTTATCCAAAGTAAAAACACTTGGATCTAAGTGGGCTGCATAAATATTTTGCTAAGTACTACAGAGTATTTGATAACATTGCCAGTGTCCTCCATAACCCAGCTGCCTCAGGAGGTGGGCATGTGGGATGAGGGGCTGCCTGGCCTCTACACGTCTCTCACTGCCATATTTTCCTTTCTAGTGTGATGTACCAGAGGGTGGACTGGTCCCCAAATCTCTGTACAGGACTGCAGAGGAGCTGGAAAATGAGGACCTGAAGCTCTGGACAGAGACCATCTACCAGTCTGCCAGCGTGTTCAAAGGAGCCCCGCATGAGGTGCCCGCCCTCAGCTTCTCCCACCTACCACCGGACAGGCAGCACTTCCCTTAGGGTCCTTGGCTCCTTTGTCTGGTCTTGGCTTTAGGTTTTGTTGGCACTGGTGTTGGGAAATGGCAGCATTGAAGGGCAGAGCTGCCTCGGGACGCTGCTGTCTGACCAAAGTGAACCTTGAAAGCTCATTAGCCCATCGACTGCTATTTCCCTGAGATCCTTGACCCCATGCAAACAGGTCTTGCCTGGGGAGGGCTGTTTCCAGCTCCTGGATTTGGTTTGATGGTTTTATGGGACAAGTTTTGCTCGATAGTTTTTCTTGACTGGGTTCTGGTCATTTGTCTTTCTTGCAGTCTTTGCTCTGAAGGGACTGCCAGGAATGAGAAATGAGCGCATCTTCTTTCCCTTCTTTCCAGCATGGGGTGTGGTGGCAAGGGTAGAAGCAGCAAAGCTCCTGTTTGGCAGGCCCTCCCCCGTCCCTGTGGTGTGAGCATGGCTCCCCCGTCCCTGTGGTGTGAGCATGGCTCCCCCGTCCCTGTGGCGTGAGCATGTCTCTCCCGTCCCTGTGGTGTGAGCATGGCTGTCCCTGTCCCTGTGG
>NC_022014.1:80236740-80242237 GCF_000317375.1 Microtus ochrogaster
CATGTTGCTGTGTTCTTGGTGGGAGGCAGCACTTATACAGAACAGACCCCTCCGTCCATGGAGTGCTGGCTCCACAGATGGCTTTTTGCTGCGGCAAGCGTCTGTCCAGACAGCCGACCGATAGATACATAGCGGCACACTGAGAGTGAGCCCGGGGCTGTGCTGTGAACGAGCAGGCACAAATGCAGTGTGCCTCCCTCCCTCATGATCCCATGCAGGGGACCTTGGATGTTTGGCTGTCCCAAGAATCATTTGCCTTCATCTCTCATGTGGTGGGCAAGCTGGGGTGGATGAGCTGTTTACCAGGCAGCTGTCAGTCTTGTCTTTGTTGCAAGGCCCAGGGACTCACTGTGACTTCTGAGTCGCATAGCACCTGTCAGTGTTGACAGTAAAAGCTCCATTCTGCCTTGGGGTGTAAAGAAAGCACACATCAAAGAATACTGCTTAGAGTGTCCCCACTGCCGGTCGGCACAGGGCCCACAGTCTCTTGAAAGAGTGCCCTTGGCAGCCACTCTGACGAGGAGAATATGCTGCCCCCTTTAGTGCAGCCTCTGCTTTGACTGGGGCCCTGTGCCTTCAGAGGGTCATGGAGGGGTTGGAGCAGCAAGGCAGCAGACTGCATGGCTGCTTCTGCTTTGTAGCCTCACACCTTCCTCCCAGACCTGCCTCTTCCCTCTGGGACTTCAGATGAAGGATAGATGTCAGGCTTGGGATTGGCACTCTGTACCGACGGCAGTCACCCCCAGAGCACATCTGATCTCTCCATCCCCTTGCATGCCTTGCGCAGGCATCCTTCTGTCCATGCTCTCTTCTGTAGGGCCTGCCACGTCTCCCTAGCTTGAGGCAGTTCACGGAATCCCATGTCCGTGCTCATGAGTGTCCCTAAGCTGTGTTGGAAGATGAGGAGTGGGACTCTTCAGAGTCCACATGGAACTAGCCATTTGCCTCATCGGTTACACATAGTCAGAACTAGAGAGAGCAGTGGGTAGGCTGGTGGTGGGCATCTGGATGCCTAAGTGCCCTGAGGCAAAGAGAACTGCCCACTTGATCTGTCCTGCCCCTTTGCCAGCTCACACATCTGAGCCATAGAGCCAGCCCCTAGAGCCATTCCTGCTCCAGCTGAGGCCAGGCCTCGTGCTGTGGATTGGTGACTGATGGGATCTCTTTCTCCAGATTCTCATTCAGATTGTGGACGCTGCCTCAGTGATCACCTGGGATTTTGACGTGTGCAAAGGGGACATTGTTTTTAATATTTATCACTCCAAGAGGTCTCCCCAGCCACCCAAGAAAGACGCGCTGGGGGCCCATAGCATCACCTCTCCGGGTGGGAACAACGTGCAGCTCATAGACAAAGTGTGGCAGCTGGGCCGGGACTACAGCACGGTGGAGTCGCCGCTGATCTGCAAAGAAGGAGAGAGTGTGCAGGTGAGCCGCCATCTGCCGCCCGCGTCACTGTCCGCACAGCTGGGCCTGCTTAGTCAGACCCCGTAAGGTGCCCGGGCACAGTGGGAGGTCTGAGACCAGAGCAGTGAACCTAGTGAAAGGAGTGGATTTCCCAGGACTGTCTGCACCCAGGTGCCACGAGAAACTCAGGAAAGAAATACTTTGTAGGCACACATCCAGGTCTCAGTGACCTCACTGAGTGGACTCGGCATGGCTTTGCCTCAGAGGAAGAAACCAGGCAGAAGCAAGAGAGGAGCACGTGCGAGGCCACTACAGCTCTCGCTAGGACACACGACAGCTCTGTACTGTGCTAGGCTGGTTCCTGTTGTCCCTGGCGGGCCTCTCCCTTCCTGCTGGCTCCCACAGCACCTCTGGTAGTAAATGCCTGCCTTCCTCCCACGCTCCCACAATGCCTCTGCCCCACACCGTGGCTGCCTGCTTTCCATCCCTGTATGGTTTGTAAATGCAAGCTGCCTGCACATCCGTGGTCTTGAGGCAGCTTGGAAGGGAATCCTCCCCCATCTTAAAGTAGGGAGCCTTTGGGCTGGAGAGATGGCTCAGACGTTAAGAGCATTGCCTGCTCCTCCAAAGGTCCTGAGTTCAATTCCCAGCAACCACATGGTGGCTCACAACCATCTATAATGAGATCTGGTGCTCTCTTCTGGCATGCAGGCAGGCATGGAAGGAATGTTGCATACATAATAAATAAATAAATAAATAAATAAATAAATAAATAAATAAATAAATAAATAAATAAATATTTAAAAAAAAAAAGTAGGGAGCCTTTGAAGCTGGCTCTCTGAGTCCCCATCCGGAATGGAAGGAGTCACTGGAACAGATTGCCGGGTGTGACCAGAGTATGGCCTTGACATCTCTGTCCAAAACACAGGCCCACCTGACAGCCACCGCCCTCTCAAACACCTGCTGCCTAGTGGTCTCAAGAGGCTGCAGGTTGCTGAGGGCAGCAAACATGTTGTGTGCTGCCTTCCCAGCACCTGGCAAAGGCCTCAGCACAGGCTGCATCCAGTAAGTAGAAGGACGTTGCCAGGCTGTTTCCTGATGGCAAGCTCTCAGGACACCCTCCCCTTGAAGCTTGTCAGACCTGTTTGAAGGTTGGCAGGATGTCCTGAGCTCCCCTGCTCTCTGCTGCAGGGCTCCCATGTGACCAGGTGGCCGGGTTTCTACATCCTGCAGTGGAAGTTCCACAGCATGCCAGCGTGTTCCGCCACCAACCTCCCCCGAGTGGACGACGTGCTGGCCTCCCTGCAGGTCTCCTCCCACAAGTGCAAAGTGATGTACTACACAGAAGTGATCGGGTCTGAGGATTTCAGGTGTGTTGGGGGGCTGCCTGGTTCCTGTCTGGGCTCTGTGGGACTGTCGGAGAGGAGTGCAGTGGCATCTGTGGACAAACCACAAGGCTTGCATTCCTCCCATGGGACATTCATGCCCCATTCCTACTTGGCAGGTGCTAGTGCAGAAAAGCAGATAGAGATGAGCCTGGGTCCAGCAGGCATTGTGGGCATCTGGGTGGCTCAGGGCAGTTCCTCACTCCTTGTTCTTTCTTGGTTTCTTTGCAGAGGCTCCATGACCAGCCTGGAGTCCAGCCACAGTGGTTTCTCCCAGCTGAGTGCCGCCACCACCTCCTCCAGCCAATCTCACTCCAGCTCCATGATTTCCAGGTAGTGCTGCGAAGCCAGTGCCTAGTGCGGAGGGACGGAGGACGCCTCGGCCTCCTCGGCTGCTGTGCTCCACCTACCCCAGGATGCGCAGACTCCTCACCCTCTAGATAGCAGCTAGCTCTCCAGATGGTATACTAGCACTTGGTCCCAGACTATCATGGCAGGTAGCTTTAATTCTACCCTAAGTTTAACTCAGTAGCCATAGATTTTGTATGCAGTGTGCACAAAATCAAACCAGAGCACAAGGGCTCTCGAGAGAAAAGTAGTTTATCTACAGTAAGAGACTGACTGGTCTCACATGTCGATGCAAAACGTTTTTCCAACAAACTCCACCTTGTCCACTAGCGAATGACTTGTATGACGTCCTGCAGAGACGAGCCGCCTCCTCCACGGAACTGAAGCTGCAGCAGGCAGCCCTTACACTGCGCCGCAGTCCTCGTGGCTCCCTGTTAGTGGAGGTGGCCTGTGGATTCAGGACAGCCCTTGAGGTCCCTTTCCTCTGAGGACTCGGCAGCCTACAGGAGCACCCGGTCCTGGGGTGGAGCCAGCCCACTCCTAAGCAGACACGCTGCCCAGGAGGGGCTCTCAGGCTCCCCACAACTCCCGACAACACCGCCATCATTAAACATTGCTTTCTCTTTCCTCCTCTTCAAATCTTTTGATATTTTTCAGAGCAAAATTTTTCTGTCCATGAACTTGGGGAAGGGGAGGGTTCTATTCTCCGCTGAATGCTGTTTTTCCTTCCGCAGGTGGGCAGCTCTGTGCCCGCCAGTACCTAGGGTCCTCAGCCCTCAGCATCCAGGATCCCTAGTCCTTAGCACCCACCCAGTGTCTTCAGCCCTCAGCACCCAGGGTCCCCACCCCCATAGCTCCCAGGATCCTCAGCTCTCAGTGGGTGTTGGAAGTAGTGGGTGACACTTCCTTCTGGAAGTGTGGCAAAAGAGACTCCAAGAATGCTCTCCAGGGTGGCGCATGGCTTGTAGTGGCCTTGGGCGTGTGATGGATGTTGGGGTATGTGCAGGTGCCGTTTGTGTGCATGAGGGACAGGGGGTGGGGTGGGGGAGCATGGTGGGACTTAATTTGTTTTATCAGCATTTTATAGAAGCAGACCAGAGGCTGGCTGGCTTTGTTTTTTTCTTTCTGATCCCCACTTCCCAAAGCCTGCTGTCTGAGCAGGCCCTGACTTCACAGCTTTTATGGGAAAGCTTATTGCTTACAGAGCTGTCTGGAAGTTGCAGGTGGCTGATCTCCATGAGAAGGGCCTGGGATCTCTGTGTGTGTGTGTGTGTGTGTGTGTGTGTGTGTGTGTGTGTGTGTGTGTGTGTGTGTGTGTGTTTGTGTGTGTTACACGTGTCTAAAGATGGGTGCCAAACCCACACGGCCGTGAATGTGTACGACAGGTGTGGAATCATGTGTTGATGCCGCTCGGAGGCATAGATGGATGTCTGTGAGCTTTGTAGAGGCTGTGGCATGTCAGCAAGCATGAGGAGAGTCTCCACAGCAGCCTGGCTTGGCCAGTGAGCCTACTGGCTCCCAGCACTCGCGTTGCTGGCCTCTGTGGCCCTTCGCCATGCATTCCCTGTGCATGGGGCAGCCATTTCTAGACAGCATAGTAGGGCTATAGTTACTACGTCCACGCTGCTTCCAGTTAGGGCTTCCCAGCTCCAAGTTAAAGGACCTGAAGATGGCCCTGCTCTCTCTTTCTCTCCTGTCTCCCTCTCCCTTTCCCTCTCTCTGTGTCTCAGATGGCGATTTTGCTGACAGCCTCCAAGAAAACGCTTCACGCAACAGTCCACATGTGCCCAGAGATGCTTGTGGGACTGTTGAGTTGCAGCCATGTCTCAGGCTGAAGATCTGTCCCCTTAGTCCGTTCAGAAGTGGCCCTGCTCAGCGCCTCAGAACTGAGCTGAACGCATGACCACACACTCACAGGCCTCTAGCCGCCCAGGCCACAGGGCACTGGCTGCCTTGGGAGGGTGACTGGGTGTGATGTGAGTGTGTGCCGTGCACGTGTCCTAAAATGCTGCTGTCTCGCCCTCCCACCCAGTCCCAGCTCTCTGGGTTCTCCCTCTGTTACTAGTGTCTTAATTCTCTCTCCTTCCTGAACCCACTATTTGCATATCAGATTCTGTAAATGTTTTATAAACATATTACCTCACTCTTGGTAATACAATATTGATAGTCTTTAAAAGATTTTTTATTGTTACAGTAATAAATGTGAACTGTTTAAGAGGAGCGTCCTTTTCTTCTTGGAAGTCTTTGCAGGGTATTAAGATTTGGGGCGAGCCGGGCGGTGGTGGCGCACGCCTTTAATCCCAGCACTCGGGAGGCAGAGGCAGGCGGATCTCTGTGAGTTCGAGACCAGCCTGGTCTAC
>NC_022014.1:80242337-80258586 GCF_000317375.1 Microtus ochrogaster
GACCAGCCTGGTCTACAGAGCTAGTGCCAGGACAGACTCCAAAGCCACAGAGAAACCCTGTCTCGAAAAACCAAAAAAAAAAAAAAAAAAAAAAGATTTGGGGCGAGAAGAGGCTTGCTGATGCCCACAGGCAAAGGAGGCCAAGCTGCTGAGTGGGTGCTGCGGTCACTCTGTGCCCCTCAAGGTCCTGCTGTGCCCTTTGCAGTTCAGCGTATCAGATGTGACTGGCACAACCTGGCTCCCTCTGTCCTCACACTTGTTAGTGGCAAATGGATTTCTCGGGGCAGTACCTGGGGAGGCCTGGGTGACCTAATCTTTACTCTCCTGTCTCAGGTCTGCAGAGGCAGCAGAGCTCCGGACAGCAGGGCACACACAGCTCAGGAGGTCATCACAGGCATGCCAGGGTGAAAACTGGAACCTCCCCAAAGGGAGGGCGAGTTCTGGCCTACTTGGGTCCTTCTACATGGGATACAAGGCAGGAGGCTTCCAAGTGTGGTTCATAGCCTGGCATAGGGGTCCTGCTGGGGAATGATTTCCCTGGGCAGTCAGGCTGGGCAGTGCCCTGATAATCCAACCCTCATGACTGAACTTAAAACCCGAGGTTCCCAGGGTTGCTCAAGGCAAACCTGTCTCTCCTAGCCTTGGGTCCAGGCTCACGTTCTTGGGGAAATGAGATGACCTGAGGATAAGCAGGACTTCCAGGTGTCTGACCCAGGTCTTACCTGTACAGGTAGGACCACCCTCAAGTGGCATGCCCTAAACTAGGCCAGATTGCCAGCCTGTTCTCATCCTGAATGAGAGCTGTGTAGCCTAGTGTAACCTGAAACTCATTCTGCAATCTGGGCTGGCCTGAAACTCCCAAGTGCTAGCATTACAGGTATTTACCGTCATACCCAGCACCATGTTTTCTTTAATGCCAGATCCCTGGGGAACTCTGACCAAACCTAAACCTTGGGGTACCTGCAGTTCTGAAGGGACAAGGAAGGCACTCTTGTCAATAGATCTCGGGGTACCTGCAGTTCTCAGGGCTAGAGGAGACATTCATGTCGTGAAGCAAGCCAGCTGAGCTCGGCTCTGCTTGGAGTCAGGTCTTTGGCGTGAGCTCCATTGTGGGGACCCATCTGGTGTAAGGGAAGAATGGACTCCCTCAGGCTGTCCCTGACCTCCATGCATGTGCTGTGTCGTGTGTGCACCCACACACAGCACATACAAATGTCATTTTGAAAACTGAAAACAGGATTTTGAGAGCTAGGCATTCTGGGAAGACAGAAACGGTGTTCCCACATAAATACAGTGAAGGTAAAACCTAAGGCTGGCGGAGAACTAACCCTATGCTCCAAATGCTAGAACGACGGGTGTTTTTGTTTTTGTCTTTTTGTTTTGTTTTACTTTCCCACAGTAATAGCTCCTGTGACTATCACTCTGCCACAAAACTCTATAGTAAGGTATGCTAGAATGCCCAAAACAACCGTGTCACTTGCAAATCACTAGTCAGGAGACTCCCCTGCACTCAGGAGAAAGCAGAGGCAGATGCTATAACAGGAATGTCTCTGTAGCCCGGGGTCTTGCTGGACAGGTCCGGGGGCAGCAGCAGACTGGCCTACCTGGCCTGTTGTCCACTGAACAGCCAGGGGTGTGGGTGGCTGCAAGGCAGCTCTAGGAGCAGATGGGCCTACCGTTGTGAACTTGACCAAAACAGCAGGAAAGGGATCTGTGTGAACTGTGAGCGCCTAGAACACCCACATAAAAACAGGCGTCAGAAGGCACCTGCCAACCCCATCCACCAAGCAGATGACCCCACATTAAAAACAACCGTAAACAAGATGGTGGTACACACCTTTAATCCCAGCACTTGGGAGGCAGAGGTGCGTGGATCTCTGAGTTCAAGGCCAGTTCAAGCAAATTCCAGGAAAGCCAGGGCTGCACAGTGAAACTCAGTCTTGAACAAATGAACAAAAACCACAAACAAACAAACAAAAACCATTGAATTTTAGGCCTGGGATGTGGGTTGGCTCAAGGAGTGCTGGCCTAGCCTGTTGGAAGCCCTGGCTTCCATCCACGGCACCAGATGGAACAGGTGAGGTGGTACATGCCTGTGATCTCAGTACTGGGTGCCTGGCTATAGAAGACCTTGACTTGAGAAATAGCACACACCAAATTGTTTTTCCTCCCTCCCTCTCTCCTTCCGTCCCCTCCCTTCCTTCCTTCCTTCCTTCCTTCCTTCCTTCCTTCCTTCCTTCCTTCCTCCCACCCTCCCCTTCCTCCCTCCCTCTCTCCTCCCTCTCTCCTTCCCCTCCCCTTCCTCCTTTCCCCTTCCTTCCTTTTTTTTTAAACAGCCAACCACACAAACCAGGAAAGGAAGGAAACCTCTCCTTCCGGCTAGAGGACTGTAGTGACATTTCATTTGTAATCTGAGTAAACAAAGCTTGCCTGAAGATCAGAGAGTAAAACAGTCTCACTGCTTAGCCTCACAGACCAGGCAGTGGTGACACACGCCTTTAATCCCAGTGGCCACACTAGTTTGCCGTAGAAACCGGTACACACCTTTAATCTCAGCCCTCTAGAGGAATATAAAACAGGAGGAGTCAGCTCTCACACAGTCTCATTCTGAGATTCCTGGAGGCAGAATCACCATTTCAGACTGAGATAGAGGTAAGAGCCAGTGGCTGACAGTTTTGCTTTTCTGTCCTTCAGGTTGACCCCCATATATGTCTCCGGGTTTTATTGATTGTGCTACAGAGGACATTCCAGTGAACAGCACATTTTTCTAAAGCTTTATTTATTATGTATCCAGTGTTCTGCCTGCATGTCTGCCTACAGATCTCATTATAAATTGATCTTAGAATCTCTGGAAGAACAGCCAGTGCTCTTAACCACTGAGCCATCTCTCCAGCCCCTTGTTGTTTTTCAAGACAGGGTTTCTCTGGAACTCCCTCTGTAGACCAGGCTGGCCTTGAATTTAGAGATCTACCTGCCTCTCCTTGAGTGCTGAGATTAAAGGCGCGTGCCATCACCCGCGGCTCTCCCTCACCACCACCCCCACTTAAAAAAAGTAAACTAGAACAAGAGAACATTAGGAATTGAGATAATCAGTAAATGAAAATATGAGGCTCTCAAAAGTGGGATATGAGACACTGGAAATGAAGTTATTTCACGCTGAGACACCTAACTCGCCAGGAGCACACGGTGAGGAGGAAAAACAGATAATCCCAAGCGAAGAGTGATTGACAGCTGAGAAGATGGAAGTGGGGGTGGGGATGGAGCCAGGACGTCAAACAACCGAAGTCAAGAAATACTTCCCGGAAAGTACAGAATGAAGAATATCCTTGGAGGGCCATTGGGAAAACTCAGCAGACAGGGCTTGTCACCAAGCCTGAGTTCCACCCCCAGAAAGAGACATCAACTACTGACCTCCACACGTACTCTGTTACACGTATGTAGGCACCTACACACACACACTTTAAATATTAACAAAAGGCCTTGGTGCACGTGGGTGGGAGCTTGGTGTTTTTGAGGGCTGAACTTAGGCCGGGAGCAAATGAAAGACGATTTCTTAAGGAAAGAGAGAACTGCACACTTTATGGCCAACATGCTGACTTTGGAACCTAAGGGCCCTGGGGAAGCAGGCCACGGGCCTGACTCAGGAATCCTGCACCCAGGGCCTTTCCAGGGCTCTGGAGAAGCTGCTGGTATCTCCTTGGAGCACTGTATGGCTGGAGAAGTGGGTGGGATGCTTGGTGGCAGGTGTGTCTCACAACAGCCTTTTAGAATGCGGGCGGGTGTGTGTGTGTGTGTGTGTGTGTGTGTGTGTGTGTGCGCGCGTGCGTGCAAACACTGTTTAGTAATGTTCTGAGCTTCTGCGGTGTCCTGATTAGATAATAAGGCAACCACAGGAAAACCTCTAATGTTTTGTTTTGGGATAGGGTCTGGTTCTAACCTGGGCTGGCCTGGAACTCAGCATGTGAACCAAGCTTTAAGCTCACAGCAATCCTCCTGCCTCAGCCTCCCAAGTTGCTCAGCTAATGATGGGCTATTTTAAAGTCAGGTTCCCTCTGCTTTTAGCACAGTTTTCAATGTGGAGGCACAGCAGGGAGAGGCTAGCTAAGGGCTCTCTAGGCACAATGTGTACTAGACAGTTAAGAGGGAGTCATGAGCTGTGGGGCAGGGAGTTCTTGTAAGTCAAATAGACTTACCAACGGTTTAACAAATGGCCCAGACTGATTGTTTCATCACACACACACACACACACACACACAAAACCCACCACTTTAAAACAGGAAGAAGGGGCTGGTCGTGTGGCTTGGTGGGCAGAGCTTGCCTAGCTTGAAGGAAGCTCTGGGTTTCGTCCCCAGCACCACTAAAGCCATGTATGGCTCATAGTCCCAGCTCTTGGAAGACAGGCAGGAGGGTCACAAGATCAGGGTCATCTCCTCTGTGAATCTAGTTTGAGGCCAGCCTGGGCCATGTGAGACCCTGTCTTCTTAAAAACAACCAAAACCCACAAAGTGGCCACCTAAGGTAACCAGGACAAGTGCCTCCCTCCATCCAGCCCTCGCTGTGATTGGCACAAGGTGGATCCGGCACACCGTGTCTTGTCTCTTCAACGATGCAGAGCCTGTTTCCTTTCTTACCTTATAGCGAGGGTGGGTTTCTTGTGCCTGTTTTGTGTGAGCTTTGGACAGGTCAGTGTGTCTTGAAGGAGGAACACAGCTTTTGTCTTCTCCCAGTCACGCAATCCAGGTGTTCCGGACAGGACAGGAGCTGCTCTGAAACAACCCACTGTGGCCCCAACACACGTCCCAACCATGCCAAGGACAGCAGTGCAGGGCAGGAGCTGGGGTGGAAGCATCGAGCCATCCCTCATTTTTGTTCCCGAGGGTGTCAGGCTGCCCCAGTTAGAGCTGGGCCTCGCTGCCGCGTGCCTGCTCATGGCTGTCCTTTCTTCACGGGGGAGGCTTGGACCGTTGCTCACCCTGACCTTGCCTTCGGGCTTAACCAGGAACAGCCAACCATGAGCTTTCTGAGTCTGTGCCAGCCTTTAGGAGGTAGGGCCTCCAGAGAAGTCTTTAGGTGATGGAGATCTGCTCCAGAAGATGGTGGGGTCTCCACCCTGACTCTTGCTTCCCGGCCATCAATGAGTGCTTTTGCATCTTGCCATAAAAGGAATGGGGCCTGTCAGCTCTGGGCCAAGCCTCCACAACTCTGAGCCAAAATGAAACTTGCCTCTTTCTGGGTTTGCTACCACAGGTCTATCAGGATCATGACCCAAATCCCACTGCCGACAGGGGGATCTGTGAAAGGAGAACTAATCTCTCTTGGTAGATTGTGTAAATCAGATATCCTCCCATGCCATCAGGCCAAGATCTAACTAAAAAGCTGGCATGACCCCCCCCCCCCGCCGCCTCCTGCCCCTTCCCAACCAGAGCTCAGTCCTGCCTTTGGACTGGAATGCCAGCTCCTCTTAGCTTCCAAGCTGTCAAACACAGCACAGGAAAGCCATGTTGTTTCCTTTCTCTTCAGGGGAAGACATGAGATGACCATGGGGAGTGGCTCTTTGGTTCCGGAGCCCCTGGGAATGAGAGGGCAGGCCATTTATTGGGGTGAGCACCAGGTCCAGAGCTGGGGGAGCTTACAGGAAGATGGTGGGGTGGCCAGGAAAAGCTGTACCCCGGCTTCTGGCTCTGCCTCTCTTGTCTCCCCTAGACTGGGCATCAGCCCCCTGAGGAGTGTGCGACTCACCAAGCTGGGGTGTCTGCTTTGTTCGTGGCTCTGTCCCCATCTAGAGCCGGAGATGCTCTGCCCTGGGGAAGCAGCTCTGACATTCCAATGGAATCAAGTTAAATGATTTCTTGCAGGCCCTAGCCTTGTAAGCGGGAGGTGGTCTGACCTCGGGCCCAGGTACCTCTGCCTTCCAGGGCTCCTCCTTCCATCAGCGTGTGTGAGCAAGTGTGTTTTATTGGTGTCTGTAGAGGGTCCTGTCACCCAGGCTGAACTCATGACACACTGGACGTTCAACAAACTTAAGTTTTTCTTCTGACTTGAAAAGAAATGAATATATTTCATGGACTCCTAAGAAAACCATGGGCCCCACGGAGAGGGCAGGCGGATCCCAGAGGCTGGGGAAGGAAGGCCCAGCACCCCGGAGGCCCCCTGGAGGGAAGGTGAGGGCACCTGCCAGTCTGCATCAGGATCAACAGCAGGTGCCATGGGGAGGGAGTTATTTTCTTGCTGTGACCAAGTGCCTGGCAAATGTGACTTGAGGCAGGAAGAGTTTACCCGGGCTCACAGTTTGAGGTGCAGTCCGTAATGACAGGGAACCATAGTAACAGGGGTGTGAGACGGCTGTTCACACGGTAATGGGCATGAGGTGGTTGCTCACGAGGCATCCATAGTCAGGAGGCAGAGAGATGAAGGCAGGTGCTCAGCTCACTTTCTCCTTCTGATGCAATTCAGGACCCCAGCCTGTGGGACGGTGCCATGTAAGTTCAAGATGGGTCTTCTCCCCTCAGTTTGCACAGTCTAGAAAGTTCCTTGAAGACATACCCATCTCCTAGGTCACTCTGGATTCTGTCAAATTGGTTATATCTACCACTATGGGAAACAAGGTTGAACTGTCCCTGCCTGCTGCCCACACATACCCTCAGCTCTAGGCAAGGACAGGGTGGAAAGAGACTCTTCCATGAGAGAGGCACCCCCTCTTCATGTCTCCTTCACCTCAGGTGTTGGCAGGGCTTCTTGTTCACCTGTAGCTACCTGGATGGGAGCAAAGTTTAGCACCATGACTCTTTATGGGAACGGTGCCCAGTGACTGGCTGCACGGGGAAGACTCGGAGAGAGTAGGGCTTCCCCACCGGTGGGGCAGGGTGGCTAGCAAGCAGCTTCTCTCTGAGACCCGATCACCCTTGCACCTCTGGCCACGGACTTAGTACTCCCTAGAGCAGAGGTTCTCAACCTGTGGGTCACGACCCTTTTGGGAGGGTTTCAGATGATCCTTTCATGGGAGTCACCTTAGACCATCGGAAAACACAGATGTTTATGTTAAAATACGTGACAGTAGCAAAATTACAGTTATGAAGTAACAACATAAATAATTACACATAAATAATTGTATACGAGGAACTGTATTAAAGGGTTGCAGCATTAGGAAGGTTCAGGACCATCGTCTTAGAGGGAAACCCAGGCCCCAGCCTACTGTGAGCATCTGAAAGGCCCAAGACTTCTTCTAGAAGGCTTTAGAGACTTACACGGGGTTTAGCTTCACCCTCCAAATGGCTGGGTATAGCTGCGAGCCAGAGAAATTGGGTGGTGGGCCTGTGCTGGTGGTCCACAGACTCTTCAGTGGAGCTGGGGCTGGCGAGGCCTCCTTATGAAGTGTTGAAGACTGGACGCACTCCCTTCCTAGCCAGTGTCCACCTGGTTCCTCCGTATCTCCTTCAATGTCCCACTTCTGTCTACATAAGATGCCTAACACATCAGGGCTTCCAGTCAGGACTCAGGGACCAGATTGGAGAGGAGGCTCCTCAGGGAAGAGGGATTGGGGGCAGTGATCATGGCTTGCCTCTCACAGCTGTCCCTGCCAGCCTGGCCCAAGGCTTCCCAGGGCCACTGCTGCCCACTGTTGGTACATAGGGGACCTCTACAGCACCATCTGTGTAAGATGCACACTGCTCAGCCACTCCCTTTCGTCCCTCACCTCAAAGGTGTGCCGGTCTCCCCAACGGAGCAATGGATAAGTTCATTTCTGTTGACTGCCTGGCGTCTCAGAGGACCGCCACTGATCTCTGCTGTCTGTGAAGGCTTCGTGGTGTTTGTAAAAGGATTTGAGCTGGATCAGCTCTGACTCGAGCTCAGACAGTCAAGTGCTCACCCCTTCCCTGCAGGGGCCTTGCCCTGCGCCTGGGGAGCAACCATAACGCTGTAAGTCACTGGCCAGTGTCTTTTCATGTCCCCCGTGCCTTGCACAGACTTATGTGCAGCCCAAAGGTACTTGGGAAATTGGTTTGTCAAAGTGTCACCTGGAGCACCACCTTGCTCAGCCTGGCTGTCCCTGGGCCCCTGTCAGGACATGGCCTATTAGACAACCTAACCTACCAGCTTATTAGAGTCTTTCTCCAGGCTTGTCCAGCCTTATTGCACATTGGGGAAACTGAGGCTCCAAGGGCCTGGGGACTGTGCCCACTGTCTCAGCTAATAAAAGAGAAAGCAAGAACTGGCCAGGAAGTGCCTTGGGACTGCTGGCCATGGCATTCTGCTCCACCAAGGTCCAAGAAACTAGAAACCGGAGCTGGAGAGATGGCTCAGTGGTTAAGAGCACTGACTGCTCTTCCAGAGGTCCTGAGTTCAATTCCCAGCAACCACATGGTGGCTCACAGCCACCTGTAATGAGATCTGGCGCCCCCTTCTGGCATGCGGGCACACAGAGAAAGAATAATGTACACATAATAGATAAATAAATATTTTTAAAAGAAAGAAAAAAAGAAAAACTAGATACCCCCGAAGGCCAGTGCAGATCCTAGTAGGGGACAAGGCTGCTCGGGAGGCAGGAGCCCAGCTCTGTCCCCCGGCTAACATGGTTGCTCACCTCAGGACAGTCTCCACTTCAGGCAAATGAAGGGCTGACTTCATTTTCCCTCAGATTCTAAACACAAACACCCCTCGACCCCTCCCACCCCCTCAACCCCTCCCACCTCCCTCGACCCCTCACCCTCACCCCCCCTTGTTCCTTCTGCTCATCAATTGTAGGCACTGAGTGCTATCCAGTGCTTACCCCCCAAGTGCTTACCCGGGAGAGCAAGATGGAGGGAAGACTGTCTGTCACCCACGGTACTGGCTGTGGAGGAGGAAGCAAAGCAGAAAGGCAGGACGTGCCTCGTGAGGAGAGTTTGACAGTGGCCTCACCCCCGCGCCCCCTCAGCCAGTCCCCAAGCTTTGCCTAAGAGCCGACCTTGCCCTTCTTCCCTAGGACACGGCACAGTCCTTTGCCTGGGATCTAGAACAGTCCAGAAACAGCGTAGGCCAGCGGTAGTGATGGTGCCCTGCCTGTCCCTGCCTGGGGCCACAGAAACAGCTGGTGTGGACCAGGCCAGAGGAGCAGGTTTCTGTGTGGTCTCTGGCTTCGGCTTGGAGGAGAAGCCTTGTCTATAGTGATCGGGATCCCAACGAAGAGCCCAGGCTAGCCTTGACCTTGTGACCCTGTGACCCACAGTGGTGGAACACCTGTCGTGCAAGGGGCCTCTTTTCCAAGCGGTCTTCACACTAACGTTGCGGGCCACCCTGTGGGTCCTGTGCCAGTGTTTAGTCAGCAAGCGACACCGTACCATCTCCGGGAACAAATGATTTATTTTGACTTCCTTTTTAAATGCGTCAGCCTGCCTCCAGAGAACTGTGTGGTTTGAAATTTTCTAAAGAAAAACGGGGAGGAACACACTTTGACAGTGGGTTTTGTGGAGCCCCAGCTTGGCCCTGCTGCCGCCTGCTCTGGAGGAGGAGCTCCACCCTGCAGACTTGAAGAGGCTAGTGAGCTTTTATTTTAAATCCAGAGCCTGGAGAGATGGCGCAGCCATTAAAAGTGTTTGCTGCTCTTTGAGAGGACTGGAGTTTGGCTTCTGTGTCTACGTCGTTCTGCTCACGACTGCCTGGCACTCTAGCTCCAGAGGATCAAACACCCTCTTCTCCATGGGTACACATACACATGCACACATGCACACCCACATGCACGCACGCACACATGCATACACACATGCACACGATTTAATTAGAAGCAAAACCAAACAGGCATGCTGTTAATCCCAGCTCTCAAGAGGCAGAGGCAGACAAATCTCTATGAGTTTGAGGCCAGCCTGGTCTAAATAGTGAAACCCTGCCTCAAAAAGTAAAAATAGAGATGCATAAACAGAAAATCACACCAGGGAAGGGGGTGTGTACCAGCACTGAAGAAATGGAGGCTGGGGATGACAAGATGGCTTATCAGGTAGACATGTGCCACCAAGCTTGATGACCTGAGTTTAATCCTAGGATTCCACATGGTGGAAAGAGAGAACCAACTCTCCCAAGCTGTCTTTCACATGTATGTCATAGAATGTGCACCCCACCCCACTACACAAAAAATAAAGTAAAATGAAATGGAGGTAGGTGGAGCGAGGGGCACAAAGCCAACCTCAGATACATAATATGTTCAAGTCTAGCCTGGGCTATGTGAGACCCTGTCTCAGAAACACAGAACTCTCTCTTTTTCTGTGTATGTGTGTGTAGAAATCATGACTGTTGCTTCCTCTGTCTATTAATAGAGACATGTAAGGAGCCAGAGAGATGGCTCAGTAGTAAAGAACGCTCATTGTTCTAGACCCTAATCCACTCGGTAGCTCACAGCCTTCTGTAACTCCAGTCTCAGGGATCTAACACCCTCTTCTGGCCTCTGCAAGCATCAGGCATGCATGCGGTGTGGAGGCCTCAGGCATGCATGCAGTTTGTAGAGGCATCAGGTATGCATGCAGTATGGAGGCCTCAGGTACACATGTGGTATGGAGGCCTCAGGTATGCATGCAGTGTGGAGGCACCAGACATGCATGCTGGGTGGAGGCATGGGTATGCATGGTGTGTAGAGACCTCAGGCAGGCATGTGATGTGGAGGCCTCAGGCACACATGTGGGGTGGAGGCCTCAGGTATGCATGCATGCAGTGTAGAGACCTCAGGCATGCATGTGGGGTGGAGGCATCAAGCATGCATGCAGTGTAGAGACATACGTGCAAGCGAAACATCCTCACACATAAAAAACTTTAAAGTGTAGGGAAAGCATAAATGAGCACGTCTGTAGCTGGCCAGCTTTACCAAGGAAACGGAAGAGGGAGAGAGAGGAGGTGGATGCAGGACGCAGTCACCTGGACATTTGGGGGAGCCCCTTTTAGCCCTCTCATTGGTGCACTGAGTTCCCAGTGTCCACCGTCTGAGCTCCAGGTTGGCCAGCACCTCCTTCCTTCCTCCCTAAGGTCCCCAGAGGCAGGCTGAGTTCCCCACTGGAATGTCACTGCCCCTCAGGATCACCATCTGGCTCCCCACTTGGTGAGTGGGGTTTATGTCCTTTCTGGTTTTCTCAGCTTGGAGCTGCTGGAACCCTGGGCACCATCACCTGGGGTACGGGGCAGCCCTGGGTCCTGTGGGCTGCTCCTAAGTAGACCAACCTGCCCCTGAATTGAGACAAACTTATGAAATCCAACACCCTTGCCACTGTGAGGTAGAAGGTACAGCCTAAGGAGGTTGAGACGTTTGCCCAGAGGAACACGCTGAGACCAGGACTGTGGCGTCGGCTCTGGGCCCCTGGTTCTGGGCTTGCAGACTGCTCTCCATCCTTAGCAAAGACTGAGGCAGGTGTGATAGGCCTGATTTTGAGGACCCTTCTAAGGCAAGTTCCCACGCAGCAATTTCTGAGACTGCAGGTGTTCACAGAGTCCCTGCACGAATCTCTCGCTCTAGAAAAGACACCCACAATTAAAAACCAGCTACCCCCACCCTCCCACCCCCGCAGAAGCTGAAGAAAGCTGGGCGTGGTGGCGTAGCCTGTTGTCCCCACACTCAGGATGCTAAAACAGAAGAGTCACAACAGGTTTGATGCCAGTTTGAGCTACACAGTTTTGGGGTAGCCTGGGCTACGGGGTGAGCTCATGGGTTTCCATTTCTTTCCTTGTTGCCGTGATAAATACCCTGAGTAAAAGCAGCCCGGAGGGCCAAGGGTTTATTTCAGCCATGGTTCAATGTGCAGTAGTCCGTTACGGCGGGAAGTCAAGCTGTTGGCCACATCACGCTCACCATCAGAGAGCAGATGGCAGCAGGCAGCTGCAGAGTGCCCTGTCTGAATTTATACAGCCCAGGATCCTAGCTCGGGAGTGGCCCTGCCACAATCATAACCGGGCTCCTCGCAGCAGTTGAGGTGGTCAGGATGATCCCAGCCAGGCACATGCAGAGGCATCGCCTGGGTGAGTCTAGATTCTGTAAAGTTGACAGTTATCTACGGTGTCTCAAACACAAACATTTTGTTTGTGCTTTCTGTGCCTACATCGGCTCTGTCCCACCCAGCGGCCCGTCATTGGTGGAACCCCAGGGGCTCCTGAGACAAAAGTCCAAGCAAATGGGGACCAGAAGCAAAGGTCCCGCCTCCAACCATGCAGAGCCAGTGCTGCTTCTGACCGGCTGCTATGCTTTTTCCAGCACCTGTGTTACCAGTGTTAACAGCAAATACTCAAACCTGGAAGCCATCAGATGCATGGCCAGCGCCTGTGGATCAAGCCAGCTGTGGTCTACTCATCCACCCCCGCCAGGTGTCTTTCCTTGGCTCCTGGGGGGAAAACCATTGAACACCCTGCAGTGAGAGCCCTTTCGTGATGGCAGATCTCACTCCTGGTTATTCTTTTTTTAAGAAAAAAATCTATTTATTTATTTATTATACAATATTCTGTCTGTGTGTATGTCTGCAGACCAGAAGAGGACACCAGACCCCATTACATATGCACTGTTGTGAGCCACCATGTGGTTGCTGGGAATTGAACTCAGGTCCTCTGGAAGAGCAGGCAATGCTCTTAACCACTGAGCCATCTCTCCAGCCCTCATAGTTACTTCTTGACTCTCAGTTTAATGATGGAAGTGATGCATGCTGGGAATTTTCTTTCTTCATTTTTTTTCTTGTGTGTGAGAGAGAGTGCATGCGTGTAGCCAGAGATCAGCCTCAGGTGCCTTTCCTTGGGAACCATCCGCCCTGTTCTTTAAGTCTGGGTCTCTCACTGGGGCTGCCAGCGAGCCTCAGGGCTTCTCCTGGGTAATGTGTGGCCTTTTATGTGACTTCTGGGACCCAACTCAGGTGCACCTTACCCCAGGAGTCACCTTCCCATCCCTGGGGAATTTTATTTAAAGCAAGAGCACATTTAGTTGGGAGTTCTGGAGGAGAGCGAGCGAGCGCCCAAGCCCCAAGGATGCTGTGTGTCTATTCTAGGAAGGGCACAGGAATTCATTCATGCATCTGATTTTATAATTGTATGCTTAGTGGCTCTGGAGCAGAAGATGCAAATCAGAGTGAAATTACATGCTAATGGGCAGCACATTGGTTCTATTTTCATCCCCTCCTCCTGCCTCCTCGGCCACCCTGCCAAGCAGATGGGTGCTCTTCTCTCCGCTATAACCGCAGCCCTCAGGTCAGACCGAGTCCTGCCTTTTGACTGCAGATCATGGCAAGCTGAACCAGTCGTCTGTGGACCAAGTCACGGGAGCCTCAAGTCTGGTCCCTTTCCCTCCTGTCCTCTGCTCTGCCTGTGACCACTGTGACCTTGAAGCTGCACGGGAGCCTCCTTGGATCCCCAGCGTGTTATCTCAGGGTGGTGTGTTCTCACTCAGGGAGCCCTCAGCCTCCAGCCTGGCATACACACAGCGGCACTCTGTGGTTAATAGCTGCAGCTGGAACCCGTGAGTCATTGCTGACATTAGCATTAGCTCAGGGAGTGTTGTCACAGGCTGTCACAGCCTGTCCTGAAGGGAAAGGACTGGGGGGGGGGGAGGCGGGGAGAAGGCCAGATCTGAGGGCCCAGCCTCCACAATCATTCCGGTCAGCAAACTCCTGGTCCCAGGATGCACAGGCATGGTGACAAGCAAGGGTAAGTGGCGTTAGCCCGGCCACGTGTAGCTTTGTATTCCTGGAGGCCCAGTGAGGAAGTCCCTCCAGAAACCAGAAACCAAGGAACACCATTCCCACAGAGGAGCTCCAGGGTGTGCAATGCCTACAGCTGGGCAGACCTCCACCCAGCTAACCGTACCTGCTCCCTATATCTCCTACTGTGAGAGGTCTGTGCTCCAGCCTGGAGCTTCTTCTTCCTGTGCCAGGCCCCCAGGAATCCAACCCACCACCCTGAACAGGTCCCATGGCCTCCCTTATAGACTGGTTTTACTTTTATTCGTCTGTGGCTATGTGCACATTGAGTGTAGGTGCTTCCAGAGGCCAGAAGGGGGCACCAGATCCCCTGCAGTTCAAGTTACAGAAGATTGTGATGGGCTATGTGGGTGCTGGGAATTGAACTCAGATCCTCTGGAAGAGCATTTAGTACCCTTAACTGGTGAGCCATCTCTCCAACCCTTCACCGTCCCCATGGTCCTCTTTACCTGAGCTATGCTGAGCAGCTGTGGCTCATCTCCATGGAAATGGGGCTGTCACAGTGCGTGGGGATGGATAAGTTGTTTCCCGGGTAGGTTGAGTCAGGGAGGCTGCTGAACGGCTCTGAGAGGTTGACAGACCACTGTGACGGAATGGACCCACCCAATATTAGCCGCACTTCAGGCTCAAATTCTCGTTCTCTTCATAAAGGACAATGTGGGTCCTGTTCTTAGCTCCATGTTTCAGACCGAGTTAGTCATGGTGATTCCACGGGACTGCTAGTGCTGGGGACAGCGGTGAGATGGTGTCCACTCAGCTGACCAGGGAGACTGATTTTCTACTTCTGACCTTTGGAGGCAGGGGAGAGTGAGTGAGCCTTGCTCAGCCAATGCAGGCTGGCCATGTGACCCTGCCATTCCCCGTCATTCCCTGCTCAGCCTCAAAGAGAAGCAACCTATTACTCACTAAGGAGATTTTATTGTCTTTAAAGAAAGTGTGGGGGGGGGGCGGGGCTGGGGAGGGTGAGAAGACGTCTATGGGTAAAGGCGTTTGCTGCCAAGACTTATGGCACGAGTTCAATCCCTGGCCCCACATGGTCAAGGAGGGCACTCACTCCTTTCAGCCGGCTGTCAGCCAGTCGTGGCTCACAAAATACGTAAATGGAATGTAAGCTAACAAATACTAATCTCCCCTCCTTGAAATGGGAAGACACGCTGGGCAGTGGTGGCGCACGCACGCCTTCAAGTCTTTAATCCCAACAGTTGGGAGACAGAGGCCCACGGATCTCTGAGTTCCGGAACAGCCAGGGCTATACAGAGAAACCCTGTCTCAAAAAGAAAAGAGAAAGAAGAAGAAGAAAGTGAAGAAGAGGAAGAGGAAGAAAAGGGAAGACATTAGTTAAAAAAACAAAACCCAGCTCTATTGCAAAAACCTTAAGCAAACAGAGATTAAGAAGATGCCTGTCAGCCTGGATCTGTCAGCTACACTTAACAGTTGTTAACATTTTTGCTTTTTTTTTCTTAAATTAAAAATAAGGTATCATTTTCTTAACATTTTCCTCTAAATATTTTTAGGCTTTTTTAAAAAAATGACATTTTAAGCCATGTGTGATGGTGGCATATGCCTGTTATCCTAGCTCAGGCCACCGTGGAGACAGAGGGATCAGGTGTTCAGGGTCCTTCTCAATTACCTTGTGAGCTCAAGGGCACGCTGGCTCCATGGGACCCTGTCTCAAAAAACAAAATGAAATTTAACTTTTAAAAGTAAAAAAATATTGCTGAAGATTATGAAAACTGAAAAATGACATTTTCTTAGCTGCCATGCTATGTCAGAACTCACATGTACTGCCTCCACACCGCCTGTGTTCAGACCTGCCTTCGGGTGCTGCCTGACCATCCCACAGGACTCAGCCGAGGGCCATGCATGGCCTGTGGTCATTGTATCTCTCACGTCACCTTTAGCCTAGGAGGAAGTCTGCGCTGTGGTCTGGATGTGTTTGCAGAGTGTCCACCAGCAGCTGTGTGCTAGAGGCTTGATCCTCAGGGCAGTGGTTGCTCTCAAGGGAAGCACATCTCATCGGGATTCTGTCTATGGCCATACCACCTTGAACGTGCCCGTTCTTATCTGATCTCGGAAGCTAAGCAGGGTCTGTCCTGGTTCATACTTGGATGGGAGAATACTGGGATTCCAGATGTGCACCATTACATCTGGCTTTTATTTACGTGGTGGCACGCATGGAATTCCAGTCGTCAGGCCGGAGTGGTAAGTGTGTTTGCCTGTTGAGCCGTCTCAGCAGCCCGACCCCTGTATAAGCTACCCGACCTTGAGGATTTGGGAGTAGCACAAAAGTGACTAAGACAAGCAAGCCTCCTCTGCTAGGCGTTCTGTCTTGGAATGGCAGGGTGGGCTCTGAAATCTGTCCCCTGGCCTTCTGTTTCCACAGTGAGTAGCAAATGTGGTCATTGCGACAGGAAACAAGTGAGGTTCATTTCTCATCCCTTTTTCTCTTATTAAAAAAAGTATAGCCAGGCAGTGGCGCATACCTTTAATCCCAGCACTCAGGAGGCAGAGGCAGGCAGTTCTCTGTGGATCTCTGTGAGTTTAAGGTCAGCCTGGTCTAC
>NC_022014.1:80258910-80266631 GCF_000317375.1 Microtus ochrogaster
TCCTAGCTAGGTCCCATGTTCCTCTCATCTGTGGGGAACACAGTCACACTCAATATATCAGAATGGGTCATAGCCCTGCCTGGCCCCAGAGTTAATGGCTTCTCAGCCTGGAGTGGCTCTTCCTGACAATTCGGATGCTGGTGTGTCAACCTGGGGAGGGGCCCAGATGTCAGGGCCAGCCCCGTGTTAAATGCTGGCTTGCTTTTCTCCTCACCCAGCTTCTCCGTGACACAATGTGTCTGGTGACCTGCCCCTCTCTCTCCATTAGCACACCAACCCCATAGAACCACATGACCTGCTCTGGGACTCAGGGACAGCTAGGAGGAGATGTTGGGGTTGGCTGGGTTGAAGGGTCACTTAGGACCCAGAATGAGGGGGACAGGGATATACCCAAGCAAAGAGCACCTGAGGGGGGAGAGACAGTGGGTAACAATGAGAAACCTCCACAGTAAGGACCCCAGCAAACAGCACCAATGGATCGGAGGGGTAACAGTGACCAGGGAAGGGTCCATCTAGTGGCCTGTCCCTTGAGATAGCATAGTACAGTGCCCCCTTTGTCCGCTGTCCCTGCCAGCAAACACAGGCAGGCCCTTGTGGGACCAGCCTCATTTCAGAGACAACACCGCCACCTGCTGGAGAGTGTGTATGTGCCGCTCAAGGAGTTCCTATAGCTCCAGGCTTTGGACAGCACCCCCAACCCCTCCAGGGCGTCCCAGGAGCTGGGGGACCTACCTACATCTTGCTCTGATTCCTACTGAGGTTTAAAGTCCAGAGAGCTGGAGACTGGAGGAACACACGGGATCAGAGTCCCAGGAGGATGGCTTCAGAAGCCCTCAGCCTGGAAGACGGCACATCCATCCAGGTCTCACCTCCTCCAGGAAGTCCTGCTTTATCCCCATGAGGGTGGCACTATTGCCCTGTGCTCACCTGACCGGAAACTAGTTTGTCACCAACCCTAGACCCATCAACCTGAAGGTCATTTGGAATCCACTTCATTCACCGTCCTAAATCTTGACCAAACTTTGTTTGTGGGTCACGGTTTCCTGTAGCCCAGGCTAGCCTCAAACTCACTGTATGTGCTGGCTAGTTTTATGTCAACTTGATATAACCTAGAGTTACCCGAAAGGAGGGAACCTCAATTGGGAAAATGCCTCCGTGAGATCCAGCTGTAGGGCATTTTTTAAGTTAGTGATTGATGGGGAGGGCCCAGCCCACTGTGGGTGCTGCCATCCCTGAGCTGGTGCATAGCAGGTTTTCTCTGTACCACCAGCTCCCAAATCATGGCACGGAGACTTATTGTGAAATCTCAGCCTTAGCTTGGGCTTGTTTTGAACTAGCTCTTATAACGGAAATTAACCCATTTATGGTAATCTATGTTTGTCTCGTGACCTTTCACCTCTCTTCCATCTTGCACTTCCTGTTTCCTCTCAGTGTCCTCTCTGGTGTCTCTCCCCCACCTAGTTCATCTTTTCTTTCTCTCTTCTCAGAAGTCCCGCCTAACCTCTTCCTGCCTTGCTATTGGTCATTCAGCTCATTTTAAAGCCAATCAGAAGGCGCCTTGGCAAAGACTCATCTTCACGGTGTACACAAAGGTTATTCCACAACCCTGTTGGTCAAGAAAGCAGACTGAGCCCTACAGTGGTGGCGCACGCCTTTAATCCCAGCACTCGGGAAGCAGAGGCAGGCAGATCTCTGTGAGTTCGAGGCCAGCCTGAGCTAGTTCCAGGACAGGAACCAAAAGCTACAGAGAAACCCTGTCTCGAAAATCAAAAAAAAAAAAAAAAAAAAAAAAAAAAAACCACGGGGAGCAAGCTGGTAAGCAGCACCCTCCATGGCCTCTGCCTTGGATCCTGCTTGCAGGTTCCTGTCCTGTTTGAGTTCCTGTCCTGACATCCTTCTTTGATCAACAGTGATGTGGAAACATAAGTCTAAGTCCTTTTCTCCCAAACTGCTTTTGGTCATCCCGTTTCATCACAGCCATAGTGACCCTGACTGGACAGCATGTACCCCAGGATGACCTTTAACTCCTAACCCCCTCCTACCTCCATACCCCACAGTGCTGGGGTTATAGGCCTGCGCCACCACACCCAACTCAGGACTATGGTGTCGCCTGCAGCCTTTAGTTTTTCACAAGGTTGAGCTGTGTGGAGCAGCCAGGTCAGAGGGCACTAGAAACCCTTTCCTGTTGGGGCAAACTGACTGTCCCTTGGAGAACCAGGGAGGTAAGCTGGGCCACACCAATGCCTTGTCTTCTCTTCTATAGGGGTGTTCCATGACCCCTTTCCATCTGTGAGGTCCAGGGGCTGCCCCAATGCTGGTGACATCTCCGATGGGGGGTTATCTTGTCAGATGTTCCTTTTGGGGGGTGCTGGCTTGTTAACCTCCATGTCTCCTCCTGTCTAGGTGGAACCACCATGCCGTCTTTGGGTACCTCTGAGATGGCAACAACCCATGCTCCGGAGGACTAGATACTCAATGGTAGGAGAAGCCTGGGCAGCCTGACTCCAAGTCCCCCGCCCCGCCCCTCCCCGCCCCCGTGGACCTCTGCCATTCTAAGCCTTCCTTCCTCTGCATAGATGGATCAGCATCTAATTACCTACAAGGGACCCTCACCTGTGTTTTCTCCACCTCTATGGTGGAAACTGTCCCTCAAGTCATTCCAGGCCCAGGTTCCTCCTTACCGGGTAACCTTACACAATCAGTTTCTACCTCCGGCCTCAAGCCTAGATGGTCTGTCCTGGAAAACAAGTGTCACAGTATCTGATCTAAAAGGGGAGCCAGTGCCTGGCCCCACCCCTCCTCCAGGTCCTTGCCTCTTGCCTGGCTTACTAGCCCAGGCTGCCCTCTCCCCAGGCAGCTTAGATGCCACTCTACTTGCTGACCTTGATCTTTGCCTCTGGGCTGCCTCCCTTCATGTGCCCCTCCCTCCTCTGACTTCTCGGCTTCTTTTCCTGTTATCCCCTTGACTGTTGGTATCCCCAGGCACAAGCTGACTGTGTATCCCCATCCCTTCTCGTGACTGTCTTCAGCATTGTAGATCTTGTCAGATCACAGTCCCTCACCTCCAAGCCCCCCTCCTACAATCTCCACCTAGACTCCCCT
Source organism: Microtus ochrogaster (assembly GCF_000317375.1). NCBI lineage: Eukaryota > Metazoa > Chordata > Mammalia > Rodentia > Cricetidae > Microtus > Microtus ochrogaster. The sequence continues at coordinate 80,262,013 of NC_022014.1, forward strand.
GAGCAGCCCCTCCTGCTTCTCTGCACCCTGTCTCAGAGGGTGGCCCCTGCTGACTGCGTGCCTGGGCTGCTCTTGGACACACCTCTCCCTCTCACATCAGGCAGGTGCCCTGAGGAGGGACATTTGCCCTGGCCGATTATTCCCAGGGCTGCTAGTGGATTCCCCCACTGAGCACGCTGCCTGGCTTGCTTGGTTCTGGAGGGGGGCGGGGTTTCAATATTGCACTCAGGAGAGAAGGGGACCTGCTTCTGCCACCCCCTGCTGCTGGTTTGTGAATTGGGCCCATTATCTCTTCCTGTTGGGTGACTAGGGGGTATAAAAAATGCCCCACTGCTAATTGTCTCTGTGGGTTGCTATTTACCTAGTAGAGGGCTGTGCCCAGTGGGGAGGACAGACATAGGGAAGAGGACAGGGAGAGGGGAATCAGCGCCATCTTGTCTCCATGAAGGGATCTATTTGATTGTGTGGTCAAGTTTGGGTTTGACTACATGAATACCAGCACAGGGTCCCGGTGTTATTTTCTGTGCAAAGTGGCAGGGGCTTCCTCTACTGAAGTCAGAGGACACAGTCTGGCCTCCAGGGTCAGCGAGTCCTCTGGGCAGGGACAAATCTCTGCAGCCAAGTGGGCCACAGAGCTTGGATTCTGCCCGGAGTTGGCCAGTGTTGGCTCTTTCATGGCCCAGCCTGTGAGAATCAGCTGGACCATGAAAGACACTGGCTAAGGGAAGGGGGGCAAGTGCTCCATCTAGGGAGTGGGGACAGAGGGCGGTGGAGAAATTCTAGATAACAGACCTCATGGGAGGGGGTGATGGAAGTTGCCAATCTCCTGTATCCCCAAGACACCTATCTTTATACGGCAACCCAACGCCCAGTCGCTAGTCCTCAGGGACTCAGGAGATACAGAGGGGTTTAAGCTGAGTATCTTTTTTAGGGAGTCTGCTAGACACCCGTCAGGGTCAGCTGAGGACCTGCTCAGCCACTGGGCGATGTGAAAACACTTTATTGTTTTTTGAGACAGGGTTTCTCTCTGTAGCCCTGGCTGTCCTGGAACTCGCTCTGTAGACCAAGCTGGCCTCGAGCTCACAGAGATCCGCCTGTCTCGGCCTCCTGAGTGCTGGGATTAGAGGCGTGTGCCATCACCGCTCAGGGAAGTGATGTGACTTTCTTGGTAGAGCGCTTGCCTAGTATGCACAGAGTCCCCGGTTCAGTCCCCTAATACCTTATAATGTGGTGGTGCAGGCCTTTGGAGGCAGGAAGATCAGAAGTTCAAGGTCACCCTCAGCTCCACGGTGAATTTGAGACCCACCTGGGTTGCATAAGATTCTGACTAAAAAAAAAACAAAAAACAAAAAAACAAAGAAACAAAGCAAAACAAACTTTAAATTACCTCACATTCAACTCCATTTTCCCTTGCGAGTATAGGAGGTGTCTGTTTATTTTTACTTGTATGGGTGTTTCACCTGCATATATGTCTGGGTACCTTATGTGTGCAGTGTCTATGAAGTCCAGTAGGGGGCATCAGATCCCTTGGAACTGGAGTTACAGACAGATGTGCTGCTATGTGGGCTCTGGGAAGCAAGCCCTGGGTCTCTGTACCAGCAAGCCAGTGTTCGTAACTGCTGAGCCATCTCTCCAGCCCCATGGGTTTTCTATGTCCCTGTGCAAGCTGGAAGGTGGACTGGGGGCAGGCAGTTTAGTTAGCCTCTGCTTGGCCTGTTGTGACTCCAAAGCTGCTCTGGGGAGCTCAGCCTTTGGGGACTCAGTTGGTCTGTGGTACCGGGTGGTAGGAAACCCTCTGGGTGCGCTGCACTGTAGACCTGGAGCACTCCCAGTACTAGAGCTACACTGCACCTCCCTATCATGGGCACCTGACCCAGGGAGGATGCTGCCCCCGTCATAGGAAGGGAAACTGAGGCTCAGACGCACTTGGGACGGAGCGGGAGATGGAGCCAGCCAGACCCCAGCTATGGCAAGCTGAATCTCCCTCCCCTATGGAGGTACAGTCCCGCCCTACCCTGCCCTACCCTAGCCTGTCCCCTCTTCTCCCCATCTCTCCTGTTAGGACCTGTTGTCCGCTGCTCCACCTTGCTAGAGCCTGTCTCTTGTCCCCCAGTCCCTCCTGCGGACGCTTGTCTGTGGTCAGCTGTGGGCAGAGACCCAAGTTCTAGGTCCTTTGCATGCCCCAAGCTCCGCTTCTCCATCCCTAACCTGTACTTGGGCCCCAAGGCTGCCTCCTCTTCCAGGCACTTAGCTGCCCTGGAAGCCTGTAATCCCAGGGTTGAGTCACCCCCAGTGGCTAAGCCGCCTGACGCAGGTGCTGTGCTGGCGTGAGCCCGACCTTCACCTGTGGTCAGGAGCTCACATGCTCTTTCCAGGAGGTCTGGATGGTAAATACATCCCAAGACACACAGTCCGGCTCTTCCATGTCCTCACCCTGCCCAACCAGAACTCCCAGTCGCCGGAGGGACCGTCTCCACTCCCAGAGATAAAAGCTGACGTCAGGAGTTCAACCCTGGCCCTGGATGAACTGAGGTAGGAAATAAAGCTGAGGTCTCCATGACACAGGGAGATTCCTGCCGCTGGCTGGCAGCTGCCTTACTTGCATTAGTGAACCGTGCGGCCTGAACCCCACCCCCCCGCCCCGAGATTACAGGCTTCCAGAGAGACTAAGGGATTGCTTCCCTCCTGTAAGTGTGCATGAAGAGGTCAGAGAGACAACACCTTTTGCCCTGTGAGGTCTGGAGGCGGAGTGTCAAGTTCATGTCAGTAGGTTTGGAGGCCAATACCTGTACCTGTAGGATCTCCCGAGTGACATGGCACCCAAATGCCAGCTCCTGTAAGAGGAGCCCTGCCAAGTGCAGTTGTGTCTTTTTCTATCCAGAGGGGCCACCCATCTTCAGGTCACTAGTGCAGTCGTCCTCAGACAGTGCATAAATTCATAGTGTCCCACGGGCCTGCGGAATGTGGTCCCGGGGTAGCACTTGCCACCCTCGGTGCTCAGGAAAGTAGAGAAGGAATCACACTCCTCTCACTGTTTCTGGCTTCCCTGTCCCTTCTTCTGGCCTCCTCAGTACCTTCCAATGACCTGCCACTAGAGGAGCAGTGGCCTTCCGACCACCTGGAGCTAGTTACTAAGTATCTCTAGCCTTTCTAGAAAGTTTGAACTTCTCAGAGAACACTATTTTGTTATTGTTTAGAATTTCAGTCCCACACAAATTTTGTTACGTTCATATTCGGTTAAATTTACCAGCATATTCCTGTGTTCACTATCTTTTTCTAGGAGTTCCTAGTGGGTTTTCTGTACCACGATAATAGGTTTCTCCGTGATAATAGGTTTCTCCAACACAGTAAGCCAGATCAAGCCTAATTGAAAAAGCAAAAGAACAGGCTTATTTGAGCGAAGCAACTCCCAGGTGAGTTTTCCAGTCCCCGAGGTGAGGGCTGGAGAAGTCACATGCCCGAACTAAAGCAGGGAACTTACACAGGCTGTAGGTGAGAGAGGAGGCCACAAACTGGGTCAAAAGCTGAACGCTTTAAGTGGGGACTTGGGCTACTGGCAACTTCAGGGGAGGAGCTGTTGTGGCTGCCAGGAATACAGAACTGAGCTTTTTGGCGCCTTTTCTTTATTGGAGATTCTCTGAGAGGGTGGGGTTTTGAGAGAGAGTCAAGCAAAAGTGACCTGAAGCCTGGAGGTTCCAGCCAGCCAGTTCCATTTCTTCCTACCGAAGCTCCCCCCCCACCTCTCTTTCTCTCTCCTTCCAAAACAGAGTTTCCCTGTATAGCCCTAGAATTAGTTCTGTAGACCAGGCTGGCCTCAAACTCAGAGAGACAGGCCTGTCTCTGCCTGCCGAGTGCTGGGATTAAAGGTGTGTGCCGCCACCACCCTACATGGTGACGTTTTCTTTTGCTGTCTTTTTTCATGGTCTTCTCTTTCTCAGGAGTTCACTTCGCCACTCCTGAAGCTCACACTTTGGTGACTGTTTCAGAGACAGGTTGTAAGCAGGGAGCTCTTTATCAAGATTTTTTCTGTCTGAACACATTCACTTAACCACACTCTCAAGAGATAGTTTAGCTGGGTATAGGAGTTTAGGATGCTTCCTGTGTTCCCTTAGCCTTCACAATCCTGATCTAAGGATGGGAATTCTATCCATCATTTCTTGCTAAGTAGCTGCCTTAGGGTTACAACTGCACAACTGCTGTGAAGACACAGGATGACCAAAAGAAACTCGGAGAAGAAAGGGTTTATTTGGCTTATGCTTCCACACCATAGCTTGTCACTGAAGGAAGTCAGAAAAGGAACCCAAATAGGGCATGAACCTGGAGACAGGAGCTGATGGAGAGGCCATGGAGGGATGCTGTTTACTGGCTTGCTCAGCTTGTCTTCTTATGGAACTAAGGACCACCAAGCCAGGGTGTCCCCACCCACCGTAGGCTGGGCCCTCCCCATCAACCACTAATTAAGGAAGGGGCCCTACAGCCCCTTCTTAAGGAGGCGTTTCTCAGTTGAGGCTCCCTCCTCTCAGATGACTTTAGTTTGTGTCAAGCTGACATAAAACTAGCCAGTACAGTAACCAACTTGTTTTTTTGTTTTGTTCGGTTTTTTTTTTTTTTTTGTTTTT
>NC_022014.1:80266762-80270723 GCF_000317375.1 Microtus ochrogaster
GAGTGCTGGGATTAAAGGTGTGCGCCACCATCGCCCGGCTTGTTTTGTTCATTTTTATTGTCTCTGGTCGCTTTTCAGAGTTGTCTCTTTTTTAAGATTTATTTATTTAAAAAAGATTTATTTATTTATTTATTATGTATACTGTGTTCTGCCTGCGTGTACGCCTGCAGAGGGCACCAAATCTCATAGATGGCTATGAGTCACCGTGTGGTTACTAGGAATTGAACTCAGGACCTTTGGAAGAGCAGCCAGTGCTCTTAACAGCTGAGCCATCTCTCCAGTCCCCAGGCTGTCTCTTGATCCTCAGATGCAGCCCAGTTTTGTCGAAATATATCTAGAAATGGGCGGGTATTCTTTTATCCCCTGTGGCATACCGCATCAACTTTCAGTTGTTGAGAAATGTTGGCTTCCCTCTTAGGAGCCAATGAGCATTTCCTTCTATTTCCTCTCAGGTCTCCTTCTGTCTTTTGGTCTGTCTTCCTCACCCTCACGTCTGACGTTGGTTAGGTGGGTCTGTCTGCCCAGCTCTGGGCCACATTCTTGGTCACTCCACCCGCTAGCTCACCACTCTCTTCAGACTGTCCTGCCAAGTAACGTTCCACGTCCTGAGTTCTGAATCTTAAGAATCGCGCTGCTGACTTGTGGAATTTCCAGAGGGTTCCTTTCCAGGACCACCTGTTTCTATTTCGCTTAAGCCAATCAGGGTTTTGACGATTTCTTATGGTCTTTGACGATGCCAAACATTTTTTATTTGAAAATCTTCGGATTTTTCTCTTCTTTCCGTCACATCTGGAGTGCCTTAATCACCACGTGCTCAAGTTTCTCCAGTTGTCCTTAGGATCAGCTTTGCCCGTGGGTTTGGGGGCTGGATCACCCCCCCCCCCGACGCCATCACATGACTTGTCTCTTCCAGGGGCCCCCCTCCAGGATGATGAGGTCATTACTGAGGGAGACGCAGGATGTCAGGGTGTCGCTGAATCCCTGGCCCTCATGCTGCTCTGGAGACTCTACCCCAGCCTGGGCGCAGAGCTCGGCTTCATCCCCTGCCTCATTCTTTTTTATTTTTATGATTTGACTCTTCAGCTGACAAACCAGAAAGGACGATCTGCAGAACCTGCCAGAATGCCACAGGTGCAGGGCAAATGACCAAAATGGACTGTTTCGGTGATGGGTAACACTGGCCTCTTGGGTGGGCTTGATGCAGATGGAAGTTCTAGACCGTCAAGAGACAAGCTCTGTGACTTAAGTTTCTTTCCGATTTGTGTGTGTGTGTGTGTGGGGGGTGCATTTTGCGTGTTCGTGAGTCTACACCCCACATGTGTGCATATACTCCATGGAGGCCAGGAGAGGGCATCGGATTCCTGTAGAGCTAGAGTCACGGATGTGTAAGCCGCCATGTGGGGGCTGGGTCCTCTGCTAGCGCACTCAGTAGACTTAACCGTTGAGCCGTTTTTTCCAGCCCCTTCATTGAATTGTCTTTGTGCATGTATGTGTGTGTACATCTGTACTCGAGAGCATGTGGAGGCCAGAACACAGCCCAGGGTTCTGTTCCTCATTTGCTATCCACCTTATTTTGAAACAGGGTCTCTCATTGGCCTGGACCGCACCACTGAGGCTCGGAGGCAAACCCCAGGCAGCCCATCCGCCTCCAGGCACTGGGATTGCAAGTGTGCACCTCTGCCTGGCCTTTTAGTCTGGGCTCTAGATGCCAAACCCAGGCCCTCTTGCTGACAAAGGGAGCTCTTTAACAGCTGAACCCTTGCCCCATTTCCTGCTTTTGTGAGAAGCGTGGCCTCATGGTGTAGCCCAGCCCAGCCTTCAACTCAGTATGTAGCCTGGGCTGTAATAATCGTGGATGCTGGGACAATAGGCGCGCACCACTCCACAGGGCTTGAGAGACAAATTCTGGCCTGCAGCTTAACAGTCATTCCTGTGTCCTGGTCAACATCCCTGATCTCTGCTCCTGTAGCCTCCGCGGGTTTCCAGCTGGTTCTCCTGGACCTCTCCCCGTGTCTGTCACACTTTCCAGCTGGTTCTCCTGGACCTCTCCCCGTGTCTGTCACACTTTCAGCCTAGGCGCTACCATCTCTTCTCAGGGTGTGGGCTTCAAAGATGATGGCAGGGAGGCCAAGCACCCGTGCCTCGTTCTCTGAGAATGACTTACTTTTTATTAAGGCTGTGTCTTTTGGAGGGGACAGGGAGGTGTCTTGCTATATAGCCTTGACTGGCCTAGAACCTGCTATGTAGACCAGGCTGGGCTCGAACTCTCAGAGACCCCTCTGCTCTGCCTCCTGAGTGCTGGGATTAAAGGTACATGCCACCGTGCGCAGCCCTGAGGTTGCAACTAAACATTTTCTCCTTAAAGTTTTTCTGGCTCTGTTATAAGGAATGACCTGAAATATGGACTTTGAAATATTATCCTCTTTAATTCATTGACTTTTTTCTTTTACTATAAAAGTTCATTAAAAATAGAAAATCAAGCAAAGTTTCCAGAGCCCTGGAATGTGATGAGTTTGAAGGTTAATTTTGAAAAATGAAACCGCATCCCACTGACCCAGCTCTGAGCCCAGCTGTCTGATTTCTTCTGGCCGACTGTGCACAGGCGACCGATCGTAAATTACCATTCCCTCTTAAAAGCCAGCGGCAAGGAAACTTCTTGCAAGTTGAACTGTGTTGTTTTCCTTTGTTGGGGGCTTCTCTGTTCATTGAAGTTAATTGTTAATTGTTGAGAAACCATTTTATCGAATTATAACATTAGTGCAGAAACATGTACAAACCGTTAAGTCTGCAACGTGACCGGCGTTCACACGTGGCCACCCTCAAGTGGCCTCCTCTCGATGATGGGTGGGGGTGGGGACATTAGCTTCATCCTACAGCTAAGGAAATAAGGTTTGAGGGAGTAAAGCGAGGCTTTCCTGGGAAGAGGCACAGGAGAGGGGCAAGGCCAGTCCGTGGGTCTGCTCAGTGAAGAAAGGGGCTGGGAGTAAAGAAAGAAGGCATTGGTATTTAGGGCCCAGGAGGAAGGAGCAGGGAGGAGGGGCATACGGAGGGGCCAGCTGAGAGCCTGACGCCCTGGTGCTGGCTCAACTGCAGTATGGGGAAAGATGGACAGATGTGTTACTTCCCCAGGCCTCGGTCCTTTAAAAAAACAAAACAAAGCCGGGCGATAGTGGCGCACGCCTTTAATCCCAGCACTTGGGAGGCAGAGTCAGGTGGATCTCTGTGAGTTCGAGACCAGCCTGGTCTACGAGAGCTAGTTCCAGGACAGGCTCCAAAACCACAGAGAAACCCTGTCTCGAAAAACCAAAAAAAACAAACCAAAACCAAAACAAAGCCCGAATCTTCCTAATGGACAGGAAGGATCTCATTATGCTGCTCACTGCAGGCCTTCATCACCTGACTTCAAGCAATCCTCCTGCCTCAGCATCCTACCCAAGGGGCGTACATTTCCACTTTATCAGAAATATCTCTATGTTTGCCTTTGTAACTGGTCGAAGCAAGGTCCTCACATGAGCTAGGCTAGTGCCCTACCCTGATCTATATCCTCAGTCCTCCAAAGACATATTAACAGACATACACCATAGCACCACTGTCTGCCTGTCTGTCTGTCTATCTATCTATGAATGACAGGGTCTCCCGTAGCCCAGGCTACCCTCAAATTCTCTGTGGAGCCCAGAATGGTCTTGGACTCGTGCTCCTCCTGTCTCTGCTTCTGGAGTGTGGAAATAAAGATGTATACTACTACACCCGGCTATCACTGTCTTGTGTGAGTTTTTGGTTTGTTTGTCTTTTGATTTTGATTTTTCCAAGATAGGGTTTCTCTGTGTAGTTCTGACTGTCCTGGAACTCACTCTGTAGACCAGGCTGGCTTTGAACTCATAGAGATCTGCCTCCCTGAGTGCTGGGATTAAAGGTGTGTACCACCACTGCCCAGCTGTCTTTTATTTTATTTTTATTTTTT
>NC_022014.1:80271193-80274396 GCF_000317375.1 Microtus ochrogaster
TTGATGTCCAGGGTCCCTTTCTAGGAACGGCTACCCAGGTCTAGGGGTGGTGGCCGCATGGAGTTTCCAGGGTTATCAAATAAAAACATACCCTGCTCAGCAAAGTTTGAATTCATTTACACGTACAGATGTACGGATGCATGTATGTAAATACATTTACATGTACAGATGCATGTATGTAAATACATTTACATGGACGGATGCATGTATGTATACACACATTTACATGTACAGATGCATGCATGTAAATACATGTATATGTATGGATGCATGCATGTAAATACATTTACATGTACAGATGCATGTATGTATACACATTTACATGTACAGATGTATGCATGTATACACACATTTACATGCACGGATGCATGTATGTAAATACATTTACATGTACGGATGCATGTATGTATGTGTACACATTTGCACAATCAAGTGTCGCTTGCCAGAGGTGTGCTTTATTTGGGCATCCTGTCCTGGGTCTCACAGCTCCTCCAGGGATGCTTGCACAGTTGCTGAGGAAGGCCCACAGTGGGCGGGAGAGCCAGAGCTTTCCCTGGAGGGTTCAGCAGACCCTTGTCACCCTTGTCACAAGGGCAGTGACCTTCAGCCACCTGCAGCTGTGGCCCCAGGGCAGCAGCCTGTTTCCCAGCCTTCTCCCTTGCTGCTCGGCAGGCCCTTTATTTATCTATGTTTTAATGAAAACAAATTAGGATTTTCTCACCCTCCCAGGTGATGGCTCAGCGTGATAAGAGGAGACACCTGGCTCCTCTGTCTGTCAGGCTCAGCCCCTGTGGAGAGGCCTGAGTGGGGCTGGGTTTCCAGCAGGCTGGCTCCCAGAAGCCACCTTTCCATCCCTCATTAACTCTTTGTTGTCTGTCTGTGCACTGAGAAAGGCTGGAGGGGCCTGGGATAGCAGCCAGAAAGAGAGCCACCAAATAATTCATGTGCTGTCCCGGGCACCACAGCTATGAGGTCAGTCTAGCTAACCCAGGATGGTGAGGGATCGTGTCAAAAGTTGATTTGGTCAAAGGCTCGTCAGACCTGGGGAATGTTCCACATCTCAACCGAGAGAAGCTTTTGGTTAACCCGAATAAAGTGTTCTGTGTTCTGAGACAGGGTCTCACTGTGTAGCCATGGCTGTCCTGAAACTCACTATGGAGACCAGGCTGGCCTTGAACTCACTGAGATCGGCCCACTTACTGCCTCCTGAGTGCTGGGGTTAAAGACGTGTGTCACCATGCTTGAGTCATGACAAGTTTTTGTTTTATGAAGCTCTCTGGGAGACACTACCTCTCCCTCCCTCTGGCTGCTCAAGAGTCAGGCCTGGGGCAAGAGAAACCCAGAGGGAGGCTGAGCTACTGGGGTGGGGTGTTTGAAGAAAGGATATTTAACATCTTCAGGTAGAGGTGGTTCAAGAGTGACCTAGAGAGCTGAGATGAAGTCTGTGGTGGAGCGCTGGTCTCTTGATGTCACATGACTGTCACCATCTTGGATCATAGTTGTCATCATCCCAGACCTTCATAGGGTAGAATCCAGAACATTCCCTTCCAGGAGAGAGGGAGGTCATCAGACTTCTGTCCCCATTCTGCCCATCTGCAGGGCATCCTGCCCAGGTGCGTGTTATCTCGAGGACGCTGGAATATAGAGGAAGGGGAAGGTTGGCAGGGATGGGAACTCTTGGGATGCTTTCTTGAGCTGTCACTCATGCTGGGGTGGGTGGGGCTTGGGGTGATGCAGCTCCTAGAAAACATCCCCAGAAACAATGGATCTTAGGAATGGGAGAAAGGGGCTGGTGAGATGGCTCAGTGGTTAAGAGCACCAGCACCCACATGGCAGCTCACAACTATAACTCTGGTTCCAGGGGATCTGACACCTTCACACCAATGCATACAAAATAAAGTTTAAAAAAAATGGGAGGGGATGGAGAGATTGCTCAGTGGTTAAGAATACTGACTGCTCTTCCAGAGGATCCAGGTTCAATTCCCAGCACCCACATGGCAGCTCACAACTATAACTCCGGTTCCAGGGGATCTGACACCTTCACACCAATGCATACAAAATAAAGTTAAAAAAAAAATGGGAGAAAGGCCAGCCAGCACTCAGGAGGCAAAGACAGACAGATCTCTAAGTTCAAGGCCAGCCTGGTCTACATAGTCAGTTCCAGGACAGTCAGGGCTACACAGACAAACTGTTTTGAAAGCAAGGATGGGGCAGGGGAGATGGCTCAGTCAGTGAAGTGCTGGGTGTGGTGATGTCTGCCCGTTACCCTAGCGCCGGAGAAGCGATAACAGGAGCACACCTGGCACCCACTTGCCAGCTTACTCACCGAGTGGGAGAGATAGCCTGACACAGGTAAGGAGATGGAGGGCGATTGGCAGGGTTCAGTGAGCAAAGGAGCCTCCGGCCAGGCCTGACACCTGAGTTCACTCCCTGGGACCCATGTGGTGGAAGGAGAAAACTCCCTGTTTCATACTGGTGCCAGGACGTGTGTACACGGACACACACACAACACACACACATACACAATTCAGTGTAATAAGAAAAAGGTAACAAGTTAGAGATTGATGTTGACCTCTGACCTCCACACAACACAGGTACAAAGCCATTTGAAGTGTGATACTTACGCCTGTAATCCTAGCATTCAGGAGGCCGAGGCAAGAGGATTGCCATGAATGAACTCCAGACCATACTGGAGTACAGAGTGAGACCTGTAAATAAATAAATAGATAAATAAATAAATCAATAAATCGAATAAAAAATAAGCCAGAAAGGAGCAGCACAGCTGTGGGCTCCCAGCGGTTTTTCTCAGGTCCCAGCTTCCCTCTAGGGGGGTGCCGGGGAAGTGTCAGCACGAAAGGCAGACAGACCTTCTCCTTTCTCATGCCCTGGAGTGACATCACACTCTTTATCTCCCTCCTGGGAGGCAAAGGCGCAGGAAGTGAGCAGGACCAGAGGTGACTGGGCCATGGGTCAGAGGCAGCTCCATCTGCAACTTTGAAGGTGTCGGCCAATGACCATCCTTGCCTGGTCTCCCAGGGAGGGACCCGCATGCCAGCAGGGAGCAGCTAAGTCAGGAACATAGATATCTTGAGTCTCTCCACTTATTGTAATTTATACAAGAATAAATTCACGCCTTTAATCCAGCACTTGGGAGGCAGAGGCAGGAGGATCTCTGTGAGTTCAAGGACAGTCTGGTCTACAGA
>NC_022014.1:80276132-80276724 GCF_000317375.1 Microtus ochrogaster
GCAGGAGTCTTTCCACATGGCAACTTCCTAGGGAAGTCTCGTGAAAATGACCAGGTGGAATCACCCTTTCTTGACACTTAGACTCAAAATGGAGGCAATGCAGGTCCAGGCTGTTGCAAGTTACTCAGGAGCAGACCTGGCCTGCAGCAGATACTGAGCACAGCATGGAGAAAGCCAGAGCGGGGCCGCCACCTTTCTGTACAGCCTCCCAAAGTAGGTTCCACAGAAGCTTCTGGACACCCTGTGATAAAAGGGTTCTGGAGTCAAGAGCCCCGTCTGGCAGTGCCCACAAGTAATCCCAGCAGGAAGGTGAGGGGGTGAAGGCTCTCTTAGGCGACAGCAAGACTGTCTCAGCAAAACCAAAGCAACAAGAAAGACATTAGAGCCATAGAAGACATTCACGTAGTGCCAAGTTAGAGGTGCGGGGGGAAGGGGAGGGCTCCGTGAATGAAGTGCTTGCCAGTCAAGCATGAGGACTGGGGTACATGTGCTCAGAGCCCACATATTGCTGGGTGGTCATGGTGCACACACACACACACACACACACATACACATACATACACACATACATACACACATACACATACACACA
>NC_022014.1:80276931-80315498 GCF_000317375.1 Microtus ochrogaster
AGATCTCTGTGAATTCAAAACCAGCCTGGACTACAGATTGAGTTCAGGACAGTCAGGGCTACACAGAGAAACCCTGTCTCATAAAACCTTAAAAAAAAAAAAAAGGAGCACCCTGCCCCCTCTCCTGTTCCCCCTACTGCAAGCCCTTTGCACCAGCTGCTCTGAAGGCTGTTGCTCATGTCTCTCTGTCTCACCCCTGCTTGTTCTGACTGTGCACACTCTGCTGCATGTTCTCAACCCCCCACTTCCACCCCCACCCCCTGCTACTCATCTGGTCTTATACAACTGGTCACTGTCCATCCTTCTTACCAAAGCAGAGGCCCGTGGGGCAATATTTAAGAAATCAATTTCAGATCAGCAACAGGAAAAAAATTAACTACAGAGACAAAAACACACGAGCGTCTTAAAGCTCTTCCTGTTTTTTTTTTTTCTGAGTGTCTTCCAGGAAGGTGGTGTCGGGAGACACACCCGCGGAACCTCCTGGAGAGCCTGTGCACAGGGTTACTGTAAATTTCACACTTCGGCAAGGCCTCAATCATCAGACCCTGCAAACAGCCGGAGCCGGAGCAGAGTCAGCAACAAAGACGCTGAGTCAAGCAGGCCAGAGCGGCAGCGCTTAGCTCTGACTACAGGGGACCTTCCCCGGGGAAGCCGCTAGGTGGGTTAGCTCCAACTACAGGAGACCTTCCCCAGAGAAGCCACTCAGGCGGGTTAGCTCCAACTACAGGGGACCTTCCCCCGGGAAGCCGCTCAGGTGGCTTAGCTCCAGCTACAGGGAACCATCCCCCGGGAAGCCACTCAGGCGGGTTAGCTCCAACTACAGGGGACCTTCCCCCGGGAAGCCGCTCAGGCAGGTTAGCTCCGACTACAAGGGACCATCCTCCAGGGAAGCCTCCCAGCAGACCGCCATCAGGAGGATGTTCTCAGAGGAGTACAAAGATGATGGGGTCTGTAGGGCTTAGATGACAGCATGGGGAGAACGGCTGAGGCTCTGCTACAAACCCCGCCCCTCTGCAACTGGACTGACTGGGAAAACTTCAACAAGGCCAGGACCTTGGATCGGAGCTGCAGACTTGGGCCTTTCCCAAGGCAAGTGGCTGCTGAGAAGGCTTGGTGTGGTCCGCGTCTCCCACTCCTCACAGCCTAGGGTGACCCCCCAAGAAAACCAGGTGGGGAAACATGACAAACACTGGTGCCCTGCTGTTTAGATTTTTCCAGCCACCAGGCTTGCTACCCTCCCACCATCCCGTTTTTTTTTTTCCTTATAAAGAACCCAGTTTCAGGTATTCTGCTAGTTACACAAAATACACCAAGCTAATCGGGCAGTAAGAGATTGTCCATCCCACATTGGTGGTAGACTCCTTTCCTTGCTGTCACCGAAGGCCTGAGTTGCTAGACTGGGATGTCCCACTCAGTAAGGTCTTGGCTCTAACTGACTAAAAGCAGAAGCTCTTGGGTCTGTAAACTTGGTGGCAGATCCGGCTCCTGTTGAGCCCAGCCTTGGCCAGCTCCTGGCTGAATCTGAAGAAGCAGTCCTGGGTTCTGGCTCCGGACACTGAGGGTTGCATGCCTGTGGCTTTAAACCTCGTTCTCTGCGTTACTACACTTCCCATGAGCCTCGGGCTTTGGATGAAGTCTCCAGGAGGTCACCTCTTGCTGGTGGCTCATGCTCTAGGAGATGGGATCAAGCTGACACTGAAGGCCACCCAGAATCCCAGAGAAGGGACCTTGGCCCCATGGTGGGAGATGTTTCAAGGTGACTGCAAAGCATGCCGGGTCCTCTATGTCCAGTTGGAATTATGCTTTCATGAAAACCTTGTTCCCACCACGAAGGGCAAAAGGAGTCCAGGCCAGAGTGGCCAGAGAGTGAGATGGCCTTGCTTAGGCCTGTCATGGCGGGATCCTCAGCCTTGGCTCCAGTTCTGAGTCACTCCTCCCTCTTCCCCTGAGGTAGCAACCGTCAGGCCCTGAGCAGCCAGCATTCATGCACCTGGGGGTGAAAGGCCCTTTCACTGCCTTCTGGCTCCAGCCCATTCAGGGCATGCACCCAACTCCTTTCAAAGGGAGGGCATTCCCAATAGGTGTGCTGAAAACCCACCCCACCAGGCAAACATCCCACCCACAAAACGGTTTTTTTTAAGAAAAAAAAAAACTAATAAAACTTGCATTTAGAAGCGTTTCTGGTTTCCAGAAGAGTCGCCCAGAGCATACAGAGAAATCCCAGTGCTCCCCGGTATTTCTGCCTGCTTGCCCCTGTGATGCAGGCTGGCTGCTCTGGATGACAGGCAGGACTCAGGGTCTACTCCGGGCTCCATCTTCATGTTTTATAGCCTATGAGTTTCGACCAATGTGTCTATTGTGCTGGAACCACCTAGAAGAATGTCAGTCTCCCTCCCTGATGCCTGATGTCCTCCCACTCCTTGCTTTAACAGCCTCCTCCCCCCCAATCCCTGGACATCATTAAACCTTCTGAGAGAAACCCTGTTTCATCTTGGCCTTCAGGAGACCACTGGGGACTTCCCAAGACACATAAGGTGCTTTGTCTGGGGCCTCAGAAATCCTGTGACTGTCCGAAGGGTTCACGGGGCAAGAAGTTTTCTCCGAGTTTATTTATTTATTATTTATTTTAGAGGACGTCTCGTGTGGCTTCCAATTACTGATCTTCATGTCTCCAACTCCAGAGTGCTGGGATAACAAACCTGCACCACCACACAGCTTGTTTTTTGTGTTACATTTATTTGTGTGAGTGTGCATGCGTGTGTGTGTTCGTGTGTGTATATGTGCATGTGTGTGCACTCATCTGTGTGTGCGAACACATGCATACGTGTGTGTGCACTCATCTGTGTGTGTGAGCACATGCATGTGTGCATGAGTGTGTGTGTGTGCATGTGTGTGTGAGCGCGCACCACATGAGTGCAGGCACACTCAGAGCCCGGAGGACGGCAGAGTGCTGGCACCTTCTGCATATACTGCCTGGGACACTCCGCAGCTAATCCTAAACTCTTAAGGTGACTGTTATGTCTGGGACCCTCACACAGCATGAGCCACCGACAAGAGGTAGTCTTCTGAGTCACCCACTCAGAGGGCACCAAGGCCCAAGGCTCATGGGAAGTGCATTAATATACAGGTTTATTCATTCACTTCAGGCAATGGTTCAGCTAAGTTTTCTGCTACCACATGAGGAAGTGACCTCCAGTGCCTAAGAGTGTTTCTTTCTGGCTAGCTCCAACTTCCTCCAGGCCCATCAGATTCTTCCTACTGATCTTGAAGCCAGTGCTATGTGCTTCCTGTTTTATTTAGAGCCACTGAGACAATTTTCTGTCTTTCTTTCTTTTTAAAGATTTATTTATTTATTATATATACTGTATTCTGCACTGGATCTCATCAGATGGTCTCTCCAGCCTTTCTTTCTTTCTTTCTTTCTTTCTTTCTTTCTTTCTTTCTTTCTTTCTTTCTTTCTTTTTTCCGAGACAGGGTTTCTCTGTAGCTTTGAAGCCTGTCCTGGAAGACCAGGCTGGCCTCGAATTCACAGAGATCCACCTGCCTCTGCCTCCCGAGTGCTGGGATTAAAGGCGTGCGCCACCACCACCCGGCTTTTTTCTTTCTTTCTTTTCTTCCTTTCTTCCTTTCTTCCCTTTTCTTTTTTTGAGACCGAGTCTCAGTATGTCACCACAGTTGTCCTGGAACTCACTATGTAGACCACACTGGCCTCGAACTCTCAGAAATCTGCCTCAGAATGCTGGGATCAAAGGTGTGGACCTACACCCAGCCTTAATATTACTTAGGCATTGTGAGCTCAGCATGGCACCATGTCGGGAATGTCATAATCCTCGTTTGTCACAGCAAGACTTGGATCGTGAAGAAAGCCGGTAAGGGGTCACCAACCACTCAGCAGACAGAGGAACAGAGTATTGAAAAGACCTTTAAAAAGCCCGTTTAGTGAATTATAGCGGCATGTGGGCCGTCACCATTGGTGACGTCAGGTATACTCACAGAGGCAGTGAATCTGTCCCACATTTTAAAAAATAGCCATTTAAAAGATCCAAAATGAGAGCTGGGCTGTGGTGGCACATGCCCTTAATTCTAGCACCCAGGAGGCAGAGGCAGATGGATCTCTGTGAGTTCAAGGCCAGCCTGGTCTCTAGAGTGAGTTCCAGGACCCTCGCGTAGAAACCTCGTCCCTTTCCCATCTATCCCTCCAATCTTTTCCAATGCAGGTGTCCTAGGCTTTCGGAGATTCAGGTTCTCAGATGAGAGAGGGAGGAGGCACACCAGAGCTGCCTGTGCTGTAACTGGAATCTCTCTCTCTCTCTCTCTCTCTCTCTCTCTCTCTCTCTCTCTCTCTCCCTGTGTGTGTGTGTGTGTGTGTATGTGGTGATGGGGGAAGATTAGTGGTCAGAAATCAGCTGAGTGCAACCTCGGTTTTCCACCAACAAGTTTCCCACAACACTCAGGCGGGAAGCGGCAATTCCCTGCAAAGGAAAAAGGGAAGGGGATTTTAGGGTGATGTAACTCTTCTGTGGGCTTTTCAGAACGGTGTGCCAGAGCAGCTCTGCCCCTACCTGGATCGCCTGCTCTTCCTTCCCAGTGCCATGAGTCGGTGAGGCAGTGGCGCCCCAGGCTTCACCACGCCCTGCATACTGCCCGGAACCTGCACCTCCCATCACCGTAGCTACCTGGCACTTTCACCTTCTCCGAAGCCCTGTTTGCCTTGCTTTGGCATAACCTCAATAGACCGCTTTCAACACCCTCCGGACAGAATGAATCACTTTCCCCTCTGCGTCCGCGCGGGCGCGGGTGCACGCGGACACATACGCAAAACCAAAACAAAGAACGTTTTATTATGGGAAGACTTTTTCTTTTTCTTTTACTTTCTGTTTTATTTACTTATATTTGATCAGTTCACATCTTGTTTACTTACCTGTGTGAGCCTATAGTGCGTTGAGGGAGGGGTGCACGCCGTAGTTCAAAGGTGATGTGAAGGTCAGAGGACAATTTGTGGCAATGCCAACTTTTGGGGTTAACTTTGTAGGTCCCTGAAATTGAACCTAGGAGCAAGTGAATTTAATCTTTGAGTCATCTTGCGTGAGCCATGTGTGCGTCTGTGTGAGTATATTCACACATGTGTGCTGCTGGAAGGTGTTGGATCCCCTGTAGTTGGAGTTAAAGAAAACTCTGTGAGCTCACCGAGTGGGTGCTGGGAAGGCAACTCAAGGATCCTATGGTTAAGTAGCAAGTGCTCCTAACCACTGAGCTATCGCTCAGTGTGCCCCCCCCCTCATTTCTTTTTCTTTTGGTTTTTCAAGACAGGACTTCTCTGAGTAGTCCTGGCTGTCCTGGAACTCACTCTGTAGACCAGTCTGGCCTGAAACTTGGAAATCCCCCTGCCTCTGCCTGCCAGAATGCTGGACTTAAAAAGATTGAGCCACCATCGACTGGCCCCTTTTTGTTTGTTTGCTTGCTCTTTTAAAGACAGGATCTTGGTTCATAGTTCTGGCTCACCAGGCACTCACTGTACAACCAGGCTGCTATTAAACTTGCAGTGATCCTCCTGCCTCAGCCTTCAACGTGTTGAGATTACATGCATGCATTTTTTAAGAATTTGAAAGTAAGAACTCAGCGCTAGCTGCGGAGTTCCAAATTCCCTTGCTGTAGAGACTCGGGGGCCCCTAGACATGGAGCCAGGCACAAGCAGAGAGTGGGTGCTTCTTCAATATCAGATGTGGCAGAAATGATGACCAGACCCAAGGGTCTGGAAGAAGACACGGAGGTCCAGGCCTATGGGGCAGCCAGCGCGGCCGGTGCGATACCTGTGGGTGGTAAAATCAGCCCGACTCATTTAAGCCAGCGTCCTGTTCCCCACTCCACCCCTCAGACACCCCGCGACTCTCCTGTGGTGGCCCGTGGGCTGCCCGGGTTCCTCCTCCTCCGGCTGCTCCCGCCTAACCCGGGGAAAGTTGCAGTGGCTAACTCTCGGCTTCAGAGGGGTGGTGTGGCGGGTGGCGCGGGACGTACCTGCGTGGGGGCGCGGGGCGGGGCGGGGCGGGCGCGCACCTCGACGGGGCGGGGCGGCCGTGCTCCCGCCTTCCTCCCGCCCTCAGGCGGCCGCGAATTAGCCACCTGGGAGCCCGCGCCCCGCGGCCTCGCCGCCACACTTTCCTGGGAGCGGCGGCCACGGCGGCACCATGAAGAAGTCTTATTCAGGTGGGCGCCGCGCCCGGCGTGGGGAGGGTCGACGTCGGGGACCTGCGCGTGTCACCTGAGCGCTGGTGGCCGGAGTGGACGAGGCCACCCAGGAACCAAGTCCCTGGGCAGTCTATAGTCCTGGGTTGGATTGTCCCCTCCCCCAGATGGTGATTGTGGGGCGCTCCACGCTTGAGCTCTGTTCTCCATGCACTTGGCTTTCCCCTATGCTCAGACCCCCGGGGCCGCCAGGGCCTGGAGGAGGCCGCTGTGCAAGTCTCTTGCCCTCTGTGCCGCCGGAGTTTCTTCTGATCTTGCCCTTTCTCTGTCCCTCGCAGTCCTGGCTCACTCTAGAGAGCGAGGGGCTGCTCTGGGGGCGTCCCCCTCGCCCTGTCAGTGGAATGTTTGACTTATTGATGGCGCTTGAGGCACCTGGCTGCGTTCCGGGTGTGTTAGTGGGGTGGGGCTGGATGGAGGGGTCTGGACCAGGCCCCAGCACCTCTTTTTGGTGGTAACTCCTAATAGTCATTTGCCCAGTGGGGCACAGGAAGGTCTCCAAACGGGGCCACCCAGGAGGGTTGGGCCAGTTATTTGGGTCTTGGGATGTCTTGAGTGTTTTAGCATGGCTAACTTCACTCTAACAGGTAGTGGTGTGTGTGTGTGGGGGGGAGGGTTGCAGGGCTCTCGTTACTCTCTTACTTGACGCTTCCATTTCACAGACAGCCCAGCAAAGGCCATGAGAGCCGGTTAAGGCAACCTTGATCTCCACTCTTCCTTGTGACCCAGGCTGGATCCTTTGTCCGCCTCCTCTAGCCTCACAGACCTTCTCTTCACGTTCCTTTCCTAATCTGTTTGGACAGGAAGCGTTCTGCCAAGAACCTGTGAGTTCATTTAAGATAAGAGCTGTGAATCAGGAGACTGAGTTAGAGTTGAAGAGGTCATTTGGGCCATCCCCCTGCCTTGAGGTTATGCTTTGTTTCCTCCTGCTTTCTATATTCAAGAACCAAAATGTCTTGACTTCATCTTAAAGAGGGTCGTTTAGCATGCCCTAAAAAGAATAGCCCTCTGGACCAGTAGCTCCCTGTGGTTCTTAGCTGTTAACTTGACTGCTTGGCCCCCAGTCACTGGCTTCTTTCAGGAGAACTTGTTGATGGGATGGTGGGGGAGGTGGGGGCTTCCAGGTGGTGTGTGCGCTGGTTTGGCACTGGGCCCCTCTCCCTCCCCAGCATGCTCCAGATGCTTGGAATGGTTGTGGGCATTGGGGCCCTTTCCCCGGGCTCTCTGGCTGGCCTGGGGATGGCCAATGCTGGTGCTTTGGTTCGCGTCTCCCCACACGTCCCGACTGGTGGGTCTGGACACTGAGGTACCCAGGTCCTCCCAGCTCACAGGTGCGTGGCTTACTGCACAAACCCCAGAAAGCCACCCCCCAAGTCTGAATGGGGAGTCTAAAGCCTGGAGTTTCTGGGGATGGTGTGAAGGCCAGTACTTGCCCCAGCATCTCTCCTATGCCTACCCAACCTTGACCAGGTACATTTTTGCAAAAATATGAAACTTTCTGTGATAGGTGTGTGGAAGTCCAGCTTCCAGCCCCTAGAAAAGCAAGCTCTCTGTTACCTTCTGTTTACCTAAAGGGGTAGGGCCCCTGGAGGATGGGCAGAGGGAGGGTCTGGACCATATCCAGTTTGTTCCCTGCCTGGCAGGGTGCCAAGGGGTGCTTGGGTCACTCTGCTGCAGTTGGGTGGTAGGAGTTCAGCCCACACCAGTTGTCCTCCAGCTCTCCCGGAGCCAGCCCTGTTCTGAGTAGGGTCTCTTGCCAAAGTCAGATTGACTCTTAAGAGCCATCGCCACCAGAAACTCAAGCAAAGTAGCAAGGAATGTTAAAAATCTCCCCAGCACCTGAAAATCCAAGGGCAACCAGTAAAGTGTGTGTCTTTCCCATAGACGGAGTGGGATTATCACTTCTAGACCTCTTTATGAAACACATGGACTGGCTGCCATACTGTGGTCAGGTCAGCCGTGAGCATTCCTGGGCCGCTCGAGAGGGGAGATGAGAGGCCTGTCTGGAGGGACCCCATGGCTTTACCTACAGCTACCAAATATGCCTTGTGTAGTGGGTGCCCATAGTCAGGCGCAGTAGCAGGACAGGCCCTTAGCTTGCAGGAGCTTGCCTTGTCACTGGGGAGGCAAGATCCGGGTAAGATAGCAGCTCACTGCTAACCCTGTCTCCTCTGAAGCAGCCCAGGGCACCTGGGAGGAAGGGGTGGGGCTTTTGGGGTGACCTCTAGGAATGAGGGGTCTGATGCAGTGGAGAATAAAAAGGATCTTCCCAGGTGGGGAATGTGTAGGGCATTTAGGGGACCCTCTGGCGGCCCTTTTAGAGCCTCAGCCCTTCCTGAACACTCATCTTTCCTTTTGTTTCAGCGGCAAGCTGTAGCAGTGTGGCCCAATGGTTAAGGTGGGAACTTGAAACTGTGAGGCTCTTGGGATTAAGTCCCCGGTGCTGCGGGGACCGGAATACTTCATCTCACGTGTCTCATTGTTAAACAGGGACAAAGCTTGGTTGTGACCGTGGTTTTCTACAGGAGCAGGTTCAGAAGTACTTGTTCTAACTCTCCAACTGCTATCCATGCATGATTTCCCTAGGCCATTAGGAGGGACCGGGAGGCCGTGTGTTACCCTGCGCAGGAGGACCTAAGGCTCCTCTCGACTCACATGGTTTGGAGGCCCCTCTGCGCTGGAGCCAGCTGCAGGCCACAACTTTTTTTCTCTGGGGTCCTGAACTTAGTTACCCACAACCTGTGAGTCTCCTGGAATTCCCCTTCAGTGCCCTTGGCTTGCTTGGAAGTCTTCGGTGGCAGAGGCTGGGGGACCTAGCTGCCAGCCACCAGATTGGCCAAGTGGATCTCTGTGTGCACCTTGGCGTTGTCTTGCGATTCATGTGGCTTTCAGGAGACTCTCAAAGTGGCTGGCTTTGCCAGCTCTATACTGCACAGGGATTCAGTCCTAGGTGGTCCACATGGATGAGGGCTCATCCCTGCCCAGCGCTCTGGGGGACTTTGGGAGGGCAGAGGATGCACCTTCTGAGGTCCCCTCTGAGTAAGCTACCCACGTGTTGGCAAGCGTGGGAATGGGCGACTTTCTGGTTCCTCCGCATCTTGGTGCCGGCTCCGGCCACTCCTTGTCTTCTCGCGGTCATGCTGTTTGCTCCCCTGCATCCAAGAGGCCTGGGGCTGTGTCCCATACTAGCCTAGCTCCTGAGGTCCCTAGTCCCAGGAGAGCTGACTGAGCACAAGTCAGGAGACAGCTCTTCCCAGACCACTGGGGAGGTGGGAAGGCAAGTTCAGGCATGGTCGGCCATCTACCCTGCCTGCCCCTGCTTCCTCCTCTCTCTGACTTTCCACTCTGCGGAGAGGAGAGTGCAGTGTACTGGATGGAGTATTCGGTAACCCACTTTCTACCCAAAACCCGTGGGACCTGCCTAAACCAGGATGGCCACAGAGAGGACAAAGGGTTGCCACTTAGGAGCAGCTGGCTTAGCTCGACGGCGGCAGGCTGTCCACGCGGAGGGGCTAGGTGGGTGTCTTTCGGGAGCCGTGGAAGGCCCATCCCGCAGCTGAACACTCAGCTGCCCTCCTCAGGTTGGCCTGTCCATCACGTGCATGGAACCTGCAGGCAGCCCGTTCCGCATGTTTGTCCATGGGCAGTGTTGTGTAGGCTCTACAATTTGTTAAAGATGTTTTTGATAAGAAAGATCTAGTTCAGACCAGCCCAGGGCCAGGCCCCAAGGCACATGCTGAGTGGATCTCTAGGGATGTCAGGGGCTCCAGAGAGACACCCCAGGCTCAAGGAGGGTGAATGCTTAGGTAGGGAGAGAGGGGACTCTCACCTTTCTTAGACTTGTTTGTTGGGGCTGTTACCTTGGAAACAGCCCAGCTCTTGTCTGCTGGAGGGATTTATGGGGGAAGCAACAGGACCAGTCCCTGGTGAAGCCCCCTGGGGCTTGTGCAAAGACAGCTGTGCTGTTCTGAGGGATTCCTAGAGAGGCGTCAGTGTCCTGACAGGAACTGCCACAGGTCATGTGATCCCAGAGTGCCAATTAAAAGAAGTCTGCCTTGCTGGGTTTAAGCTGGTTGACACTGTAGTATCAGACACAGGGAGGCATGTGGCAGCCAGGCTCGCAGGGCGTCCAGTGTCTGTGGCAGCAACAAAGCCAGCCATGGCAGGTGGGCTGGTCTCCCCCGATGGGATAGCTTCGCTCTGGCTCCAGGAACTTTAGTTAGCCTTGCCAGAACAGCCCTGCTGAGCTGCGAGGAGCCTCTGTCTCCCCAAACTTCCTGACAGTTTTCGTGTGTTCTGAGCCATTCATTCCAGAGTGTCTGCTGCGGGGCCCGCTCAGCTCAGGCTCATTCTGCCTGCTCCCTGGCGGCTCTCAGCAACAGCACTGGAGAGACGGAGGGTTGAGGGGCACTGTGCTCCCAGCCCAGTTTCTTGGTCTTATCTCTCTAATCCCGCCCTGGGCCCCGGTCCCCTTGGAGCCCTGGTGAAGATGACACCAAGTCACTCCAATCAGAGGGGGTGGCGGCCCCAGGAGCCTTGCTCGTCTGTGGCCTCTTGGCAGATCGGCAACAACCAAGCTTTGTTCGGGGACTGATCTGACCTGGTTCGCTGAAGCCTGACTTGGCAGCTCAGAGACCTCAGGACAGGAAACAGGAGCAAGGAAAGCCAATCCCAGCTTCGGGTCACAGGGTGGCCCTTGGACCCAGACCTTCCCTGGCAGGGTCCCAAGACACCAGTCAAACCCTGACCTTCAGTATCATTTGGAACGCTGGGAGACGGGAGGAGAAGGACTCTGGAGCTGAGGTTTGCTGCAGCAACCCACCTGACCCTGACATAAGGATCCCGAGGAGAGGACCAGCGGGTGTGCCAACCTTCCCTGTGCCAGATTCGGCTGCAGTCTGCCACACTGGTCTCCCCGTCACTCCCCCTAGGCCTCCGCTGATGCCGAGACCATCCATGCTCACACTCTAATGCCCCCAGCCCTACATCTCCAGCAAAGGGTGGGCCACCACAGCAGACAACTCCCTCTGGGTCCTTGCCAGGCCAGGCGTGTTGGGGCAGCCGCTGACTCGGGGCAGTGGCAACTGTGCCCAGGTTTGAACTGAGTTCCAGGTGAGCGTGGTTACCAGGAAGGGCTGGGCATGGGTGAGCTGGCGGGCTGCCCAGGCCTTGTGCTGAGATCAGTGGGCCCTGTATCCTGGGGCCTCTTTTCTCAATCCTCTTTGTGAGAGGATCAGATCCCAGCAGGGGGATAAGGCTACTGTAACCCAAGATGCTTGGAAGTGGGTTATAGCCACTGCTTGTCACCTTCCAGCGTGCTGGGGACTTGGCTGGTTGGCGCAGGGAGGTCTGGGAGAGCCATTTGTAAAATTCACCAATAATTTTATATCTTTGGCTCGTATTTGTAGTGGGAGCTAGGCAAAGCTATAACTGAGGGGTTCTGGGTCAGATGGCCACTGCAAGGTGCCCAACGGGCCTGGGAGGAAGGGAGGGTGGCTTCTTGCCGGCACTGGCATCATACCGCCTCCCAGCTTTCCAAGGTGTGGCAAAACCCCAGCTATGTTGGGTGAGTCACTCTGGATGGCAGAGCTTCCTGGTGGCTCTGGGTCAGCCTTGACTGCTGGACCCCGACATTACCTTTATTTGATTTCGCTTTTCCCGGAAATGCTTTCTGAGACAGACTGTGTTGTCTGTTTATTTTTATGTGTTTGCTTTATTTCGCTGTTGTTGCCCGTGGGCGATTTTTGCACAGTGGACTTCTCTGTGAACAAGGCGAACAGGAAATTGAATGGGAAACTTAAAGCCCTAAGGGTTGTGACACTGTTATGCGCTCTCCCTGCTTGTTTCCACGCGTGTGAAATGTATCATTCAGTTATCCAAGGTGTAGCCCATGCTTTCACGGTTGCATATTCCTGTCGCTGTCCTCCTTCCACAGGCATCCAGACACCCGCGTGGCGCAAGGCCAGCAATAACGGCTCTTTGGAATAGACACCCATGGCTGCCACACTGTTCCCCCTCCACAGTGATGTGTCACCCTTGGAAGGTGCGGAGCTGAGCCGCACCCGTGTTTACAGCACCCATCCCACGCTTCTAGCTGTCGTCGGGGCTTCAATGCCGTTTGCTTTCCTGAACTCATCCTCTTGCCTCAGCCTTCTGCATGCGGGGATTTCACTTGTGAGTCCCCTGGTAGGCTCTGTCATCTGCAGCTGTCCCTGAATGCCTTCTTTCTTCTTTTGCTCGTCTTCTTCCTTCTGTTTAACTTTTTGTTTTGTTTGTTTGAGACAGGGCCTCCTGTAGCCCAGGTTTCATATAGCCTTGAACTCCGGATCTTCTTGACTCCACCTGCTGAATGCTGGGATTACAGGTGTGGGCCACTTCTCCGCACTCTAGAGTTTGTTTTCTCCGAGTGAATTGTTGTGCCCATTTGCCTCTGGAGTGCCCTTCTCTGTCCTGGCACTTTTTGCATGTATGTCCATTTCTTCAGGTAGATAAATGGTAACTCACAGGTGGAGGGTGCTTGTTTGTTCCTGGCCGCCCAGACTGGAAATAATCACACAGAAACTATATTATTTGCAATACCGTTTGGAAAATAGCTTAAGTGTATTTCTAGCTAGCTCTTACATCTTAAATTAACCCATTTCTACCATTTTATATTTTACCACGAGGCTCGTGGTTTACCGGCAAGGTTCTAGCGCATCTGTCTCCTGCGGAGGCTACATGGCGTCTCCTTGACTCTGCCTACTCTCTTGCTTTATCTCTTCCAGCCTGACTATATTCTACTCTGTCGTGGGCCCATTCACTAATGACAATAAAATATTTGCCATTCCTGTGACTCTCTCCAAAGCCAGACGAGGGACCCCAGTACAGCATTTTATTAAGAGGTATAATGGACAGAGTTCCCCCATACTGCCTGTCACCTCCAAGTGACCCCAGGGATGGCTTGCTGCTGAATAACTTCTACTGTCTTGATTCCCTGCTAGGACTGGCACACGAGGCTGGGTACAGTGTGGCCTCTCCATCCCTGTCACCTCCTTCGTCCCTGTGGGTCATCTATTCCTTTGACCAGCCTGAGTCCAGGCATGGGGATGGATTGGCGGCTGTGCCACTTGGCAAGAGTCATCTGCTGGCTGGTTACTTTGCAGTGATTTCTTCTGGAAAGTTCATTTCCTCAGGCCAGTTGGTAATGGCTTTCTGGCCTTTCCTGCCATTAACATTTGGTTCCTCTGGCCTTGGTCGCCCCGCCGTTTTCCTGGTCGGTCCTTACAGGGCCTCTCTACATGCGGTCCTCTATCTCCTCCTCTCTGCGGGGACCCATGCGTGTAATCCAGTGACCCCGAGGTGAAGTGACACTGCGTGTTAGCTGCCTTCCTGTTGCTGTGACGACATGCCCAGCAAAAGCCTTGTAGGAAGGGCAGGGCTGATTTTGGCTCACAGCCTGAGGGTCCAGCCCATCGTAGTGGGATGGAGCGGCTGGTCACACTCCATCCACAGCCAGGAGGCAGCGAGAGATGAATGCTGGCTCTCATCTCGCTTGCTCCTTTTTATGCAGTAGAACTCCAGCTTTTGGGACTGTGCGGCCCATATTCAGGATGTATTTTCGTTCCTCAGTTAAACAACGCTGACGTAGACATGGGCAGGGCAGAGAGGTGTGTCTCCCGGGTGAGTCCAAGTCCAATCAACTATTACGACTCATACTGTCTTTGGTGACTTGGGGGCACCAAGCCAGTGTGTCCCCACACACTTGGGCAGCCATACATGGCTCTCCTGTGGTGTGACTGGCAGTGTCTGATCGCTGGTAAATCTCACTAGCCAGAGTTTTCTTCTGTGCCCATTGTCCTTCCCGGTGGTTCCTTGTCAGTTGCCTGTGCCTCTTGGGTGTGTGCACTGATCTTCAGGAGGGGTTTTGCAATGGAAGGTTTAATTCTGTGTGTGTGTATGTGTGTCTGTGTGCGCGCACGTGCACAGGCATGTGAGAGAGAGAGAGAGAGAGAGAGAGAGAGAGAGAGAGAATAAAAACCGCGCACGGACATCCTCAAGGGCAAAGGTCAACCTCGGGTGTTATTTCTCAGGTGGCGTGGTGGCTTTTCTTACTTGTCAGCTTGCCTACATCTGAGATTAACTAAAATCCAAGCAGCTGGGCCCTCCTGTGAGGGAATTTTTTCTTAACTAAACCATTTGAGGTGGAACTATCCACTTTTCATCCAGCCCGTTTGAGGTGGGAAGATCCAGCTTTAGTCTGGGCTGCATCAGCTGGCAGCCTGTATCAAGGATACCCAGGAGGGAGCCCTTTGCCTGCTTCTCTTCTCTCTTACTGGCGAGTCCTTTCCTTCACTGGCCATAGAGCCTGCTTCTCTGGGATTCTGGTGTATGTTGAAGACCAGCGGAGACGTCCAGCCTTATGGACTGAACGACTCCTGGATTCTTGGGCCTTCCCTTGGTAGACAGCCATTGCTGGACAAGCTGTAACACAGTATGTAAGCAAGTCTAATACCCTCACCTACCTACCTTCCTTTCTTTCTTTCTTTCTTTCTTTCTTTCTTTCTTTCTTTCTTTCTTTCTTTTTTTCTTTCTTTCTTTCTTTTCTTCCTTTTTTTGAGATAGGGTTTCTCTGTACATCCCTGGCTGTCCTGGAACTCTATAGCAATCTGGCCTTGAACTCAGAGATTTGCCTGCCTCTGCCCTCCTGAGTGTTGGGTTTAAAGCCATGTGCCACCACCGCCTGACTTTATTATTTTTCATTATGTATGTTTATATCTGTCTCTCTGTGCGTTAGTACACGTAAGTGTTGATACCAACAGAGGCCGGGTGAATCAGATCCCCCCCACCCAGTTAGAGTTGTGGGCCATCATCCAGTGTGGGTGCTGGGACCTGCACTTGGGTCCTCGGTGAGAGCAGTGAGCCCTCGTAAGCACTGAGACATCTCTGAGGCTGGCCAGTGAGCCCCAGGGACCCTTCTGTTTCTGCCTCCCTGGTACTAGGGTTTCAACACACGCTGCCGTCCAAACCCAAGTGCTCATACTTGTGTGTGTGTGTCAAGCAGTTGACCAACTAACTGGGCCGTCTCCCCTGCAGCCCTGGAATGCCTTTCAATATAGATAACGGGAAGAACTAAAAAGCCAAATAGGAAATAAAATCCAAATTGTGTGCTTATACACTAATTTTTTTTTCTTTTAGATGTATCTGTTTTGTTTTATGTTCATGAGGGTTTTACATGCACTGCATGAGTGCCTGGTGCTCTCAGTGGTCAGAGGAGCCCTGGATTCCCTGGAACTATAGTTGTAGGTGGTTGTGAGCCGCTATGTCTGTGCAGGGAACTGAACCCCGGTCCACTGTAAGAACAGCCAGTGCTCTTCTTAACCACTGAGCTGACTCTCCAGCTCTCTTAAACAGTTCTTTAAGAGAACATAAGGTAGGACTTATGAGGGCTGGGGTTCATGAAGGTCAGTGCCTGAGCCCCCGCCCTCGGTTCCCTCGCCAGCACATGGTAGCAACAGAAATGCTGGGGCAGTTTCCAGTTTGCGATTCTGCTCACTTGTTTCACCTTGAGCCCCGGACACACTCTGTACTACTGGTTGGTTTGGAATTCTGAGCCGACCTCTTGCCTCTGCCTGCTGAGAGCAGGGATCACCTGCAGTTTAGATTGTGCCTTTGAAACAGCTATTAAGTATCGGAAGTATCACAGAATCTAGAAGAGTATCATTTAGCCTGTCACCTCTCCAAAGTAACATTTTTGTGACTTTCTTTTGGCTCTGCTTCTGCACCAAGACCTGTGTTTCCTTTTCTGTGGAGAGAAGAGAATGTTAAGTCTTTCTGAGTGGCCATATCTTTTTCCTTTTCTTCCTCCTCTCCCCCTTCCTACCTTCTCCTTCCCCTCCTCTTACAGGCCCCCCCCCCATTTTTCAGTTGGGGTTTGAGACAGACTCTTACTTTATAGTCAAGGCTGGACTGGAATTTAAGATTGTGTCCTAAGGGCCAGTGTTTAAGGTTTGCACCACCATGTCAAATGGAAGTTTTTATTTATTTTGTTGGCTGAGATTCCTACAGAAGGAGAGAAGGGGATGAGGGGGGTGCGTGTATGTGCGTGTTCCTGCCTGTGGGAGTGGATGGCCTTGTGACTGGAGGCCACAAACCGACCTTGAGAATGGTTCCTCAGTTGCTCTCTACCTTGCTTTTGAGGCAGAGTCTCTCATTGGCCTGGAATTCACCCATTAATCTAGACTGGCTGGCCAGTGCCTCCCAGGATCCTCCTGTCTCCACCTCCTCAGTGCTGGGATTACAACTGCACACCAGCTGAGTATGGATGCCGGGATGTGGGCACAGGGGATCTGAACTCGGGTCCTTGTGTTTGTGCAGCGAGAGCCCTATACCAGCTGAGCCATCTCTCTAGGCCTGGGGTTGCAGATTTGTGGAGAGTCAGAAGTGGGTGCAGTTTTTCTGTGCTGCCCTGGCAGTGTGAGTCCAGTCAAGAGCCAGTAGCACGAGAGAACAAGCGTGTGTCATCATCAGATCCGTCCCCCCTGCTCTTGTGATCAGAGCTCCATCTCTGACTCAGGCTGCAGGAGAACAGAACCCTCTGTGTGTAGTTCCTCCCCTGGCGGTTGGGATGGCTTCTCCAAGACTGCTCGCTCCTGGCTCTCAGCATTTCAAATCCTGCCCCTCCCTACCGCCCGCGGGGTTCTGGCGACGAGAGCTGCAGAATACCGCGGTGTCTATGATTTTGGATTATGTACTGGAGGTGGAACTGGATCCGGAAGTGGAGAGAGAATTCCTGGGCTCCATTTCTGCCTCGGGATGCTGAACCGTAACCGAGCTGCACATGGAAACAACTGGGTATGCCATCAGCATCAGTGCCAAGTGGAATAGCTTTCTATTCCACTGAGCTGAGCCGCTCCTGCAGGAGTCCCCAGACCACCGCTTCCATTCAGAGCTCCGCGGGAGAGTTCTGACACTAGATTCCAGGGCCCACCCTCAGCTGCGGGGGACTTGAGCAAAAGGAACTTCTGCAGTAGGAGCCAAAGCCACCGAGGGGGCAGAACCTGTTGCTGGGAACACCTTTCAAGGCAGAGAAGGGGAGAAACTCCTTGGCTGTCTCTTGTACTCAGCTCCTCCTAGGTTCTCTCTGGTTGAACCCAGCTTAAACCCAGTAGATCTGAGGTTCCTGTCCCTGTAGTCTGTAAGACATCAGCTTGGGCACACCAAAGAGTGCCTGGAAGGTCTAAGAAGGGTGAGTCTAGGAGACCAGGACAGGGTGTATGGAGAAAAGCTGTGTCCTCTTGTTCCTGTACACCTGTCCCCCAACATTGCTTCGTGGTGTTTGAGAAGCAGGATGGCCCTGTTTCTGGCGTCAGCCACTTCACCCTGCTTGCTCTACCACCGCGTCCTTGCTCTACCACCGCGTCCTCGCTCCCCCTTTGCTCTAAGTGGGAAAGTCAGGCTGCAAGGTTAGTTTCCTCTCCATATGGACTAGTTGTC
Source organism: Microtus ochrogaster (assembly GCF_000317375.1). NCBI lineage: Eukaryota > Metazoa > Chordata > Mammalia > Rodentia > Cricetidae > Microtus > Microtus ochrogaster. The sequence continues at coordinate 80,294,644 of NC_022014.1, forward strand.
CTCGTAAGTCTCAGTCACTGCTCTGCCGCTGAGACACCGTGGCCACGGCAACGCTCATAAAGAAAAGCATCTAACTGGGGTCTTGGTTACAGTTTCGGAGGGTGAGTCCATTGTCATCATGGTGGGGAACGTGGCCGCACACAGGCAGACATGGTGCTGGGGAAGGGGCTAAGAGCTTTACATCCTGATCCACAGGCAGCAGGCAGAGAGACACTGGGTCTGGCCTGGGCTTTTGAAACCTCAATGCTCACCCTCAGTGACGCAGCTCTTCTGACAAGGCCACACCTCCTAATCTTTCCCAAACAGTTCACCAACTGAGGACCAGGCATTCAAACATATGAGCGTGTGGGGGCCATCTTCATCCAAACTGCCACACCCGGCTCTCCCCCAAGTTCCACAGTGAAGTCTTAACCCTCAGTGGGACTATCTGGATATGCAGCCTCCAAGGGGAGGTGATTGAGTCCATAGAGCCAGCATCCTTATGAGAGGGGGAGGAGACACCAGCGTCCACATCAGGTGTGTCAAAAGGACCACAGGACAACAAGGCGATGAAGAGACTCCACAGGAAACCGGTTCCAGCTGCGTGCTGGTCTTACACATTTGGTCTCCTGAATTGTGGGGGAATTGGAGTTCTGTTACCCTCAACCCCCAGTCTGGGCGTTCTGACACACTTGAGCACCTGAGATGGGGTCTCAATAGGATATGGTATTGTTGTGAAATGCCAGCTCGCCAGGCCTTTTTCCTGTGTAGTCCAGACTGGCCTTGGGTTCATAGGGATCCTCTAGCCTCAGCCTTCAGAGTGTGGGGGGACCATAGGCATGAGTCACCTTGCCCAGCTTAACGTCAAGGAACAGTGAGGTCATCCGAAGTCTGTCTCGTATTTGGGTGATTTGCATGTTACAAATTTGCATTTTGTGTTGATAAACTGTTGCATTTACTACAACTTGATAGTAGCAGCGAGCCTCCCCGGTGACTGAGTTCTCGCATATGCTTGCTGGAGCCTAGGACTGGAAGGTCACTGTCAGGAGACAGTGGCTGCCCAGTGGACTAGAACGTGTATCATTCTCCAGGGATGAGAGGAACTCGCAGACTCCAGGGGAGCTTGCTCCACAGTCACTGCGGGTGCTTTGAAGTGGGCCTCTATGACAGGGAGAAAGATGTCACTGCCCCACCCCAGAGCAGGGGTTCTTGCCTGGGGTGTGACTAAACCTCAGGGGATCTGGATGCCCTGGAGGGCTGCTGGTCACAGGACTCCGGAGCTGGCTGGACTCACCTGATGCTGGATTTTTCTCTCATTCTGTCTGTCTGTTTCCAGTCTTGCTTCAACACCACTCCAGCCCCTGTGCTGGCTTTGGGGACTTGTGGACCCTGCTGGTGACTATCCGTTGTATTCCAGTGGTCTTCTGGGGACAGGGCCTCCTGAGAGGGCTTACCGTGCAGACTTCTGTAGTTCTTGGTGGCCGATCATTGCATGGTCACTAAAGCTCCAGAGAAGCAGGACCTGAACAACTCATAGCTTCGCCTCCCTCCTTGGTAATGACTGCCTGAGGGCCACTAAAGGCCAGCCGTCGTCAAGCCAAGCATGAAGAAGCAGTCTTTCTGCTCATCTGTCAGCTACCAACCCGCCACATCCTCAGATGGGTTAAGTTTGAATTCTTGAGGATTGATCCAGGGCCATGGCTCAGTCAGTAAAGCATTTGTCACATAAACATGAGGACCTGGGTTTATCACCAGCACCACATAAAAAAGTACCGTGGTGACCTGTGCCTGCCATCCTGGTGCTGAGGAGGTCGAGACAAGTGAGCCCCTGGGCTCACTGGCTAGACAGCCTAACCAAACTGAGAAGCCCCTAGTTCCGGTGAGAGATCCTGTCTGTCTCAGAAAACAAGGTGGATGGCTGCCTAGGAGTGAGGTGGTCCTCTGGCCTCCACATGTGCACATGTGAAGGACTGGTGTTTAGTATAAGAATGCCCCCCAAACACTTGGAATATACTTACACCTGAGAGGTGGTTTGCCTCACAGCCGAGATTCAAGTTCAGCGAAGCAGCCTGTATTTTACACAACAACCTCACCTGGGAGAGCAGCGGGAATCCAGATGCCCACTGGGTACTGACTTGTGTGATGGGTGTGACCGCCTCACAGCTGGAACGCCCGCCTCACAGCTGGAACGCCCGCCTCCTGGAACACACTGGACTCCTGTTCCTCATCTGTGAGATAGATACCTTTGCTGGCTTGACACTGAGCGAGGTCCCTTGTATACTCATCTCCTTGTGTGGTGCCTGGGGCAGCAGTGATGCCTGGTGTCTTCACCCAGCCTCATCCTTTTGATATGGAAACCATGCCTCCAAACGCCAACACACACACACACACACACACACACACACACACACACACACACACACACACACACACACACACACACACACACACACACACACACACACACACACACACCACAAATCCACACAGTAAGAGCCACAGATTCTCTTTGATTTTTAAAAACTTTATTTAATTTTATGTATGAGTGCTCTCTGCATGTACACCTGCGTGCCAGAAGAGGGCATCAGATCCCATTGTAGATGGTCATAAGCCACCCTCTGGGTGCTGGGAATTGAACTCAGGATCTCTGGAAAAGCAGCCAGGGCTCTTAACCGCTGAGCCATCTCTTCAGCCCCAGCTACAGATTCTAAAGACACAACACTGCCTCTGGTGGTGGGGTCTGGTCTTGCAGCTGGGCCATCATGGTAAGCGCTAACCCCCACAGACCAAGGGCACTTCTTTTTGGTTGGCATTTTGTAGTGGATGAGCGGTTTGCCTCTCATGGCCTGCCAGACAAGAAGCAGGCCCTCCCCGCTACAGAGGAAATAGATACAGGGCCGGGATCTCCTGGACTAAAGACCGAGGCCTCTGGTGAGACAGTGTTTGATCTGTACCCTCGCCGTCCCCAGCCCTTACTTTTGTGGAGGAAGAAGCTGTAGTTTGAGTTATCTTGCTACAGAACAAGGTCCTCCAGGCAAAACAACCACAGCTGTCACCAGACCAGCTGTGTCTGCTTCCAGGAGGGCCTGTTGACTGTTGACTGACCTTTCCTCACTGGACAGACTGGGGAAGGTCACCGGACCTTCACCAGAAATTCCAGCTGCCCCTCCCAGCCACTTTTATGAAAGTCTGTGCTAAATCACGTGGCCTTTTGGTGAGGCAACACCAGGGTACACAGGCTGAGGGAGGCCGACAAGGCTCAGAGCCATCAGTGCTGGGCAGAGACTTTCCAGTGTGGTTGCTTTGACCAATAAACCCACTGGTTTATCCTGGCGGTGTGTGCTGGGGGAGCTTAGGCTTGTCATTGGGCTTAGGAGGAGGAGATTGTCTTATGTCTCCCCAGGTATGGTGGTTTGAATGATAAACGTCTCCCAGGATCTCCAGCATTTGAACACCAGCCAGCGGCGCTGTTTGGCGAGGTCATGGGGAGGGGCAGCCTTGCAGGAGGAAGTGTGTCATGGGGGCGGGAGGCAGATTCAGAGAGCAGAAGACATCATGGTACTTCACGCACTGCTCTGCCTCTTCCTTATGGTTGGAATATGGCTTCTCGGCTTCCACCGTGGCCTCCATGCCTGCCGCTTGCCGTCACGCCTCCCCATCATTCTGGACTCTCATTCCTCTGAAACCGGAAGCCAACATAAGTGCCCTCTTCCTTAAGTTGCTTCCGGTGACTTATCATGAGAACAGAAAAATAGCTAATACCTCAGGGAGGGATTTCTCACAGATTCACAGCCAGAGGGTGGGCAGAAGCCCTGGGCTGGCAGAGAGGCTCTTCAGGGCCTCTCAGCCCCCAAAGCTTCATAGTGCACCACTTAGTCCCAGATTCAGAGGCCAAGGGCACATGCGGGGTGGGGGTGGGGGGCATGGACGGACAGAGAGTAGCTCCTCAGCTCCATCTCTGCTGAAGACAAGCCCTGAATAGTTGCTGGTGACATCCCTAGAATCTGTACTCCAGGCCCACCTGCAGCCCTTGATGCTGGTCGGGCTTCTCACACCTGCTAGCAAACAAGCCGCTGACCTAGGTGTGAGCTGGAGCCCCCATTCCAGGTCCCGAGGGGAAGGGCTACCTGCATTCTGTCTTGCTTTTCTGAGACAAAGTATCTCACTGATTTGCTGAGGCGGCCTGGTCAGGGAGCCCCAGAGTCAGTTTCTGTCTGTGCTGGTTATGTTCTGTTACACGGGCTTTTTCACGTGGGTCTTGGGATCAAACTCAGGTCCTTATGCTCGTGCGAAGCAGTTTATAGATTGAGCTCTTTCTCCAGTTCTTCTTGTCTGTAAACCTTAATGGGCCAGAGGAAGAGTCTAGTGGTGCGCCCTTTGACCTGGAAGCTGTTAGTGGATGAAGTCACTGTACCTGGGAGGTCTGATCTGCAGCCAGGCCTCATTCTCGGAGAACTCCGGTCACTTGCTCTGGGCTGACTCCAGATGGCAGGTTTCGTGTGTCGCTGCTCCTTCTGAATCTTCTTCATTTTAAAGTCACATAAAAATAACTCAATTCTCTGCTGGATCATAGTCCTTGGCTGCCTTTGACACAGGCCTGTGGGAGGAGGTCCAAGCCAGAGCCATTCCCGGTCTGGGGTTCCTTCCAGGACCATGCCTAGGCATGGGATGCAGAAGACCCTCAGCCCCTCCTGGTCAGCAGCCTTCTTTGTGGCTTCTCTGGCAGGGTCGCCTAGCAGGGATGCCCATTTTAGGAAGTCAGAAAAACAAACAGCATAAAGAAAATAAAAACTTTGCCCCAGAAACCCAAAAACATGCTGTTTTCCCAGTCGGGTTTGGGGAGAAGGGATCACATGCCCCGGGTTGCTTAACTCACTCAGATCCTCTTGTATTTCTGTCTGAAGCCAGAGGGCAGGTAGTCGGTGTGGGTGTTGAGCTGGCCCAGAGGAAGGACAGGGCACCCTCTGTCCCCAGCATCCCCTGCAGAACTGTCTCATCCGGAAGTGACTCAGGCCACAGGAATGTCCAATGCCGCCCTTTTTGGCTGACTATTCCTTACCCCAGTTTCTATCTTGGGGACTCAGTGGCTGTTCACCAGTGCTAGGTGGTCCTGGACCTGGGTGGTGCCTCCTAGGAGTTTCTTGACTGACTCCATGGGGGTGGGAAAAGGTGGTGCTGATGGCATTCGTCCACAGACGCGGTGTCGCTCATCCGGTGTGGATGGGCTGTTGACGGTGGTGAGGTACCCACACTTTAGCACACTCAGGAGAAGATTCTCTCTCCACTTCTCCTCTGTGTCCCTGGGCACCTCACCTAAATCACAGTCCTAGTCCGGAAGGTGTGCCAGTTCCAGGGACCGGTTCTAAGTTTCCTTACAAACCCCATTTACCTGTTCATTCATCCGCCTACCCATCCATCCATCTGTCCCATTTATCTGCTCACTTATTTAACCATCCACCCATTCACCTACAAGTCCATCTGCTTATCCATCTATTCCCCCCATCCATCTTCCTAACCATACATCCTCTTCCTGGGAGACTGGCCAGGAATTACTGACTAGGTGAGTGGTTGAACGGACAGATAGATGGATAGATGGGTGAACGGATGAGTGGTGTAAGAATGTAGGAATCTAAAGAGAAGCTTTCCTCTTTGACTAACAGCCAGGATGTGTGTCAGATGGCTGAGGGCACAGGGAAGTGCCTAGGTCTAGCCTAGGTGACCATCTTGCTGTTCGGGATGGGCGGGATAGCCTCTCTGGCCTAGGTTGATGTGTCCCTCGTGACTATCTGAAGGATAGTTATGTGGCTTTTAAGAGGGTCACTCCCTGAACACCGTGACCTGGCTATGGTAAGGTGGCAACATGGGTTCTTGAGTTTGCTCCTCTTGGCAGCCCCTGCGTGTGCTCAGCTTAGCACCTCATCAAGTCCTCAAGCTAAGGCTTGCCCACCACAAGTCTCTGCAACAAGGGAGTGCCAGCCAAGGGGCACCTGTGGCTGAGTGTGGCGGAGAATTAGCGGATCCAGACTCGCCTGTGTTCCCTCTTGGGGCAGAGAGAGAGCATCCCACCTTCCCTCAGTGCAGTCTGGAGGGAGGATGACTTGGAGGATGAATGGAGCTTCTGGTCCTTGTGTCTGGGGAAACTCTATTGATTGAGCAGGTGTGAGTTTTTTTTTTTAAGACAATGTTTCTCTATAGTCTTGATTGCCCTGGTCATCCTGGGACTCACTCTGTAGACCAGGCTGACCTTGAACTCAGAGATCTGCCTCTGCCTTCCAAGAGTTGAGATTGAAGGGTTGTGCCACCACCACCCAGCCAGGTATGGGCCTTAAGTGGTTGGTCCAGGTTGAGCGCTAGCCCCTCTCCATCAGCAATCCGCACTGTGAGGATATTTGACCTGGACCCAGACATGGAATCTCACTATGGTTCCAGCTTCTGGTTGCTCTGTGGCCCCAGGCAGGTTACCCTGAGACTCAGCTCTCTGATCTGCACAATGGGTCCTGTGTCAGTTGTGTGAAGCATCCAGGTGGGTGGCTGTCATCGTTCTGAGGGACAGGTGGAGACCTGTCTGGGTTTATTTGGTTCTGCAGCCTGTGGCAGGTGCAGAAGTGGGGATACTCCCGTGTTTGCCACCCACCAGGAGACGGAGCCTGGCGGCCTTGTGTGACCTTTTCTCTTTGTTTCTGCTTGTAGGAGTCACGCGGACCTCCAGCGGCCGCCTACGGAGGCTTGCGGATCCCACGGGCCCAGGTAAGCTGCTCGCACGCACACATCTTGGCCGCCTTTGAGACCTGACTCCCCATATGACTTTCCTGGCGGGGTAAAGCCCCTTGCTGTGGTGCCTGTATGTGATGTTTCTATGCAGGTAGCCAGGCTAGGGTCTGCCACAGCTTGCCCACCACAGATAGCCACCCCCAGGCACAGGATAGAGAAGTAATGAAGTAGGCAGAACAGGGTGACCTTATTTGCGGTGAATAAACCATAGAAGGGTGTCTTTGACTGTCTCCCATTCAGTGTCTGTGGACAGCTCCAGCAATGGGCTGTTGGTACAGGGAGGGGGGTGTCACGTGCTGTTCTTTCTGCTTCTTCTGAGTGTTCAAACTTCTCCCCAATAACCGTTGGAGGAGAGGAGACAAACAGGCCCTTGTTAGGGCTCTGGGATCACCTGGGAAGGAATTTCATCTCCGAAGCGTGCAGGAGACTCTGTTGGTGGCCAGAGATGATGGGACCCGCTTCCGTAGCAAATGATACCCTTTTGAGGTCATGTTCTCATCTACGCAAGTGTGTTGGGGGCTAGCTGGGGTGAACAGAGGAGATACATGGGCAGAGAATTGGTAGTTACTGCAGACAGGGGCAGACATCGTCATGAGACACCAAAGGAAACCCACAGTGACAAATTGTCATCAACACTACCCCAAGAGCCAAGCTCTTCAGTCCCAACCCCACAGAGGACTCCTTCCAGGCAGAGAGCAGCCAGGGACAAGGGCATCCCACCACCTGGGCCTGCTGCCAGAGCAACACTCCACTGGTTGGACGATCTTGCTTTGTGTTGTGGGGAGGGTGGCCAGGAGCCACGTGTGCCCATCGGCCATTGAAATGGAGGCTTTAGGTGTTGGTTTGCACAGAATTTACTTTCAATGAAATCCAACATAAATTGTTATATAAATTTGTAGCTATGGAAACAGACTATTCTGGACCAACCAGGGCTGCCCAAGGTTCCAGAATTCTAAGCATCCCCAAGGCTGTGTTGCTTCTCCTAGCTCCATCTTCTGAGTGTGGCCTGGCCGAGGGTGACTGGCTCTTCGCAGGGTGCAATGGTGACATCAGGGATGGCCCTGGGCTTAGCATGAGTGTGACGTAGATGGTGTGCCAATGTGGCCCTGGTGTTGAGTACGTGTGTGATGTGGATGGTGTACCAGTCTGGTGCTGAGTGCCATGTGTCTGGGTGTCGGGAGAGGAGGGTGATGCCCCAGCTGGAGGTGGCTGGGCCGCTGAGCAATTCAGCGGTTAAGAGGCACCCCGCCCACCGTAGCCACGAGACCCACTAACCACTAGCCAGCCCTGCTACTGCTGTGTGTCTGGATGCCTTGTGCTTGGGGCCCCTTGTTTTGCTCTGCTCTGCTTCTCCCTCTTCTTGTTGGCTACCTTGACCCAAAGGGCTGGAGATAGGCGGCATTTAGGGGTTCAGGTCTTGGAGAGTTGGTACCCTTGGGCTGCATACATGAGGTCTCCCTCTGCTGTTGTCTCCCCAGGCTCAGACCAGCCAGTTCTGTGCCGTCAGCACTTGGCAGCCTGGACTTGCTCGGCTTGGAAGCCTAAGGCATAATTTGCAGGAGCCTGAGGCTGCGAGCAGTGATCTGGTTTTGCATGGGGTCTGCCTGCTGACACACACAGTCTTCCCCAGGGCCTCTGCCAGCTCTCGTGGGACACCCATTCCTGTTCTCATCTCATCTCTGAGGCCTGCCTCCCTGCTGCCGTGACCCCAGAAGGGTTCTCTGCCAGACCCCAGGTCCCTACTTGGGACCCCTCTTTGCCCCTGTCTTCTTTCTAACCTTGGTCACACACCCTAGCTGGTCTCCTGTCCAGGACTTTTTGTTTGCTTCCCTGGGGAGAAATGGGGACTGTTGGGTCCATTTTCTGTTCTTTCTGAGTCGTTTAGGTCTGGGCACAAGTTACAGTCTCTTATCTCAGGTGACATCTGCAATAAAGCTTTGCATTTTCTTACTTTCCATATTTATTTATTTGTATTTTTGTGGTACTTGGAATTAGACCTAGGACCTTGTGCATATTAGACAGAAGTACCAACATTAATCTCATTAATTAAAAAAAGAACAGCCATGGTGGTTCATGCCCAATAATCCCCACGCTTGGGAGTCTGAGAGGAAGAACTGCCTTAGCTTGGCCACACAGTTTTCAGGCTAGCCCAGCTTACAATGTGAGACTGTCTCAAAAGCATCCCAGACCAGCTCAGTGTGGTGGTACGTGGCTGTTATCCCAGCATTTGGGAGGTAGAAACTGGGGGAGGGGGGGATCAGGAGTTCAAGGTCATCGTTATCTGCATAGTGAATTCAAGGTCAGCCTGGGCTACGTGAAACCCCCCCTCAACAAAACAACAATTGATTATAAGGAATAAGATACCCAAACACAGAATTGCCCACCAGCCATCTCTAGCAGTGAGATGTTGCAGGGTACCCAAGCCTCCAGGTAATCTTCCCCTCACTGTGTTCCTGCCAGGGTGACTGTGGAACCGGAATATAGCCTAGGTTTGGGATATCTATGTTTTGCTTCTGGATAGTCTACCTCCCCTGTATACTACCAGTGTCACATAATTGTTGGCTGTTTGCTTATGTCGCAGCTTTTAGGGGTTAGATTGGACTGTGGAAGCCCTCGTGGCTTTGGCTCGCCGATTCTTCCTGAGAGCCGGTAGTTTGTCTACCCTTCGCCCTGCTGGGATCTTTTCTCTGCTAGCGACCCTGCTGGGAAGGCTCTTCTGCACGCCTCCTTAGGTAGAGGGTGGGATGAACTGATACCCACCTGCCCTTCTGGACGTTGCTACAATACCCTTCCCAGTGGTTTTCTGGTCTGTTCTCCCACCCTTGTCTCCTTATGCTCCAAGCGGCCTGTCTGGGCAGACTGCCTTCATCGACCTTTGCCCTGGTTCCCACGGCTCACACAGCACTTCCTGGGCTGACTTGGGGCTTCTCTACCTCAGCCCCAAATCCCGGGAGCCTTCCGTGCCATCTGGTGTGTGCTGGGAGCCTGCTTCTGCCTTCCAGTACCTCCGAGGTCTGTGGCTTTGTGTCTGATCCTGCCATCGGTTGACTCATCTCTAAGATGCTTGTCTTTGCGGACGTCATCGGCCAATTACTTTGAGATAAGATCATCCCAAACTACCAAGTCCAGGGACTGGAGGAGAAGCCACAGGAAGGTGAAGCCAGGGGTAGGGACTAGAGTACTCCAGTCATAAGATGGCCTGAGAAGTGGCCAGGGACAGCTCCCCCTTGCTGCCCTTCAGGAAACGTGGCTTGCCTGCACTCTGATTTTGGACTTCTGGCTTCAAAGCCGCGAGAGAAGAGAGTTCCAATGTGTGAAGTGCCCCCATTTGTGGATTCGCGACACGGAGTCACGTAGCACCCTGACACCTTCCTGTCTGTCCTGGACAGATGTCCCTCCCGTGAGAGGGTCTCTCCCTGACAGACCGTGTGGGGACAATGATGTGAGGAGATGGGAAAGGCTCCCCCAACGGCTGTGCCCTGCCTCCCTTGGTTGGTGCCCCAGGCTCCCTTTGATCCCTTACACACCCCTCCTTAGGGAAGCCACCTTGCTCCCAGGCATGCTTGTTTGTAACTAATTGTCAACTGCTGCCACCCCTAGAAGGGGCCCTGTCCTACCTGTCCTGTTGTTTCTCAGGGCTGTGTGTCCTGCTGTCCTGGGTGGGGGTGGGGGGAGCTACTGTGGATGTGAGCATTGACAGTCGGTGACCCTGTGCCAGGCCATGTTAACTGTGTGCCACGTGAAGGGAGCGGGTGGAGGAGAGGTCGCAGAGGGCCTTGCCTCTGGGCTCTTGTGGGCACCCCTGGTTCATCCCTTCTGCCCCGACCCAGTGGTTCCCCACGCCCGCTTTTCTTCAATGCCTGAGCCTCACCGCCTGTTCAGAGAGGTTTCTATTTCTGTGTTAAAACGCCGTGCTTAAAAGCAGATTGGGGAGGAAAGGGTTTATTTTACCTCACAGATTCTAGTCCGTCACAGAAGGGAGTCAGGGCCAGAACCCAAGGCCGGCACTGAAGCAGGGCCCATGGAGGATGCTTACTGGCTTGCTCAGCCTGCTTCTTACAGCACCCTGGACCACCTGCTCATAGTGATCTGAGCCCACTCATGTCAATCATTAATCAAGAAATGCCCCCACAGGCTCGCCTACAGCCCGTCTGATGGAGCCCCTTCTCTCAGCTGGGGTTTCCTCTTCCCAGATGTGTCTAGATTTGTCAAATTGACACAAACGAAGCAGGATACTGCCTACCCAAGTCCTCAATGAGGCCAGGAGTTTCACATCAGCCTTGGCCTCTGCCTCTTCGCCCCACACATGCCGATCCCTGACTGTTTGCCCTCTGGGGACCCTAGGTGAGCCGAGCATGTTTTGGGCCACGTCCCTATCTCCACTGTCTCCTCAGACCCCTGCTTGTCCTTCCTCTTGCAGGCTCCTCCCTGTGCATAGCTGAGTTCCTGGTACCAAGTACCGCGTCTGTGCCAGGGAGCAGCCTACACCCCCTGGATAGTCACCTCTGCCTGGGCTAGCCTGCTCTCTTCTCCTCTGCAGGAGCTTTCTCTGGAAAACGGCTTCCATGTCTTGCTGGTTCTAAGCAGGATCCTGAACAACACTGGCTGGCCTTGCCTGTTACGTTTAGTTAGGAGATGCCCTTGGCCATTCTGTCCCCTATGCAAGGGGCACATGGCTGGCCATGTTGGATCGGACTTCACAGAGCGAGTGGGACTAGCCAAAAGAGCCAGTTTATTCTTTCTTTCTTTATTTCTTTATTTCTTTATTTATTTATTTATTTTTGGTTTTTCGAGACAGGGTTTCTCTGTGTACCAGAGCTTGGCTGTCCTGGAACTCACTTTGTAGACTGGCCTCAAACTCATAGATCCGCCTGCCTCTGCCTCCCAAGTGCTGGGATTAAAGGTGTGCGCCACCACCACCCAGCAAAAGAGCCAGTTTATTTTTAAATATTTATTTATTTATTTATCATGTATACAATATTCTGTCTGTGCATACGCCTGCAGGCCAAAAGAGGGCACCAGACCCCATTACAGATGGTTGTGAGCCACCATGTGGTTGCTGGGAATTGAACTCAGGACCTTTGGAAGAGCAGGCAATGCTCTTAACCTCTGAGCCATCTCTCCAGCCCCAAAAGAGCCAGTTTAAAACAGAAGTAGTAGACTTCTTTTACTTTGGCCAAGAAGTAGCCGTGTGTCTCCTAGGGCAGAAGGCCACGGGAGGAGCAGGAGGAAACAGAGGGTTTGGCAGTTGCTGTCCACTAGGCACTTAGGACTGTTTAAAAAATGTTTAACTATGTGCATGTGGGAGGTATGTGAGGGAAGGTGCCTACGGAGGCGCCAGATCCCCCTGAGCTGGAGTTAAAGGTGATTGTGGGTCACCAGAGGTGGGTGCCAGGACCCAAAATCAGTAGTCTGTGCTTTTTGTTATTGTTGTTGTTTTTGTTTTTGTTTTTTTTTTTCAAGTCAGGGTTTCTCTGTGTACCAGAGCTTGGCTGTCCTGGAACTCACTTTGTAGACTGGCCTCAAACTCATAGATCCGCCTGCCTCTGCCTCCCAAGTGCTGGGATTAAAGGTGTGCGCCACCTTTGGCAGGCAAACAGTATGCGCCTTTAACTGCTGAGCCATCTATCCAGCCCAGGACTGTTTTAAAAATTATTTTATGTGTGTGAGCTTTGTGTGTTATTACACCACATGCATGCAGTGTCCTTGGAGGTCCGAGCGGGCACCGATCATCTGAAGCTGGAATGATTGATTGTTATGAGCCCCGATGTACGTGCTGGGAAGCAAACCTGGGTCCTCTGCGCAGGCAGCAAGTGCTCCTCAACACTGAGCTCTCTCTCCAGCCCCCAATGAACTTACGTTTTTCAAATGTTTGCTTGGTTTTGTTTTTGTTTGTTTGGGACAGGATCTTACTATGTAGTGAAGGTTGCCTTCAAACCCGAGATCCTCCTGCCTCAGCCTCCTGAGTGCTGGGAGTATAGGCGAGTGGCACCATACTTACTATTAAGATTTCAGTTCACGGAACAGAAAGCCTTGGGGGAGTGCTGCTCATCAGGATGGCTTCCTGGCCACCCGTGTCTCCCATGCCAAGCAAGGCAGATAGAGCACATCTTCAACCTTTCAGTCCTTTTGAGAGGAGCTGGTTTGGACTGGCTGTGTGGTGCATTCTCAAATTCATTGTTTATCCAGCAAATATTTATTTGGTGCCTACTGAGCAAGCAGAAGGCGGGCTCCCCGTGGGAAGTGGAAGGCTCCTGGGCTGTACCTCCACACCTTTTTCCGCTTCAGTTCCCACTCTGGTTTGAGTGCAGCTGGGGGTGGGGTGGGATGGGGTAGGGTGGGGGCTTTGGGTGGCTGAGCGTGAGGACCTTTAGTGAGGAATATGGGCCTTTTGGATCTGGGCTGCTTCTCCCTCTTCTTGGTCGTCCTCCACACTGACCTGGAAGGGTGCCAATGTGACAACTTCAGGTGGCGTGGTCTGTAAATCATGCTGCAGAGGCCCCAACCCCACCCCACCCCACCCCACTGCACTCCTGCACAGAGCTAGCCAGTATTTACTTAGGAAGGCGGATCTTGAGGTATAATAAAAAGCTGAGAGAAGCTTCTAGATAGGAATGTTATGGCCCCAGACTGGAAGCAGCTTGCTGGGGAAGCTGCAGCAGCCCAGCCAGGGCCTCTTCCGGCTGCCCACTCTGTTGGCAGGTACAGTAGCAGGATAGTCGGGCTGGCTCCAAGCCAGCAGTCTCAATGCCTTTGTTTCTAATTCAGGGACCTGACTGGAAATGAAAGTATTTTATGTATTGATTATTATTTTTGCATAGACCCTAGGTATGTAGTCCTGGCTGATCTAAAGCTCACTCTATAAAGCAAGCGGGGCTAGAACTTACTGTAATCCTCCTGCCTCTGCCTCCTAAGGGCTGAGATTACAAGGGTGTGCCAATACACTTGACATAGGAAACTTTGTGTATGTGTATGTGTGTGCTCACGCATGCACATGTGGGCATGTCTATGGGCTTGCACATGCATGCATGTATGTGGACGTGTGTGAGGGCGTGCACGTGTGTACATGCGTGCATGTGTGTAAGTATGTGTATGTGTGTGTGTTTGCATGTTTGTAGGTGTACGTGTGCACACAATTGTGTGTGTGCACATGTCTGCTTGTGGGGGGGGGCAGATAGCAAGCTTGGCTGTCGTTTACCGGATGCCCACCACTTTCCCCTTTTTCTTTTTAAGACAGGCTCTTTCATTGTCCCGGACTATGTTAGCCTGGGCTGGCCAGTGAGCCCTGAGGACCCTCCTGTCTCTGCCTCCCCAGCACTGGGATCAGGTGTGACCACTATGCCCGGCCTTTTTACATGGGTGACGGGAATCAAACTCAATAAAACTTGGAAGACAAGTGTTTTATTGCCTGAGCTATCTTGTCAGGTCTCCAAATGTCATTTGTTTAAGTGGCATTTATAGGGCTTCCTAACTTGGGTTTGAGTGCTCTTGAGTCCCTGTCCTGAGGGAGGGTACGAGGCAAGTGGCAGGAACCAGCCTAGAGAGGTATAGTATTTGTTCTCCTGGGCTCTGTACCTCCCTCCATGCAGGACCTCCCCCCCAGCACACCAAGAGCACAGCCCCTTCACAACCCCTTTTCCCTGGGCCCTGTCATGTGGTCACAGTCATGTGACTGGTTACAGCCATGTGACAGTCCTTCCTTTCCTGTTCCCCTGGGATCTCCAGGTTACCGACAATAACTCGGGCTGCCTGATCACCTAGTACTTTTTTTCTGCCCCCCCCAGTGTTGGGTATGCAGATCTGTGCCCCCCAGAAGGGGTCTGAGGAGCTAGGATGGCATGTTGGCATCTTAACTGGGCATGCTGTCGGATGCAGTCTGGGAAAATCCTCGTAGTTTAAGGTCCCAGTTCCCTGGTTGCTCTCTGAAGTCACCTGTACCCTTTCCTTTGGCTCCATAGGAGTTGACACTTTAATTCAGGGGCCTGACGGTCCACTCAGGAGAAGTCACACCATGAAAGTTCCAGGGGCAGAGTTGTCTGGGAGAGCCAAGTCGTGTTATGGGATAGGACAGAGAGGAGGAAGCAATCCTGAAAGGCTTCCTGACAGAGACAATAATGCCTGAGTCCCCAGCTGCTCCTTCAGGTGGGTTTGTGCCCAGTGAGCTCGCCTGCAGCTTGGAGAGGGTCGTAGAATTGTGAATGACATCACAGCATGGTGTGGCCGGGGCATCTGGGGCATCCGGGGCATGGGTGTGGGTCAGTGCTTGGTGGGGGCCAGGATGCTGACCTCGGACCGGAAGGGCCTGGAGATGTGTTGACCTAACTTCAGAGAGGCTGGGGGTGAGAGCTGGGGCTCTGGGCTGGCATAGGGAGATGCTCCAGAGCTGTGTGCTGGGGTCCTGCCTCCGCAGAAGAGTGAGCCTTGTCCTCACTGGAAAACGGTTGAAGGTAAGCTAGTCCTCACACGCTACCACATTTCCTGAGCGTAAGCGCCACAGTTCCTTGTGTTACCATGGAGCCGGAGGGCCATGAGTGGCTCTTTAGTTGCTCCTAAAGCCTACACACACTGTGGACAGTGGATATCTTGGCTCTTGTAGCCAGGGCTTGCCCTGCTTCTCAGCCTTTCTCGTCACAGCTCTGCCTATGACTAATGCAGGTTCTGTCTGAGCCATCGGCGCTGCCAGGGTTTTGGTTTCAAACAACTCCCCTCGCTGGGCCAGAGAGCTTAGATTTTTAAGCATGGAGGGGAAACAAACTAGGTCCTCAAAAACTGAGGGGCACAGTGACTGCAGAGCCCGAGGGCGTGGATGGCCTGGCATCTGCAGGAGGCACCAGCCCCAGCCTGGGCCCATTTGCCGTCCTGGGCCACTGGTGCTCACGGCCTCTCAAATCTGGTTTTCTGCTGCCCTAGAAATTGGGCCTGGGGAGTCTTGTGTGGAAGAAATGATTTCCTCTTCCTATTTTTTTTTTTTTTTTTGTACTTACTGTGATAGAATGGATAGACATTGTCTTTATAAGCAGAAAAACCATCAAGGAGTCTGTTGTCAAAGTCAAGAAAGACCCAGGCCCGGGTGGTACACACTTGTAATCTTAGCACTTGGGAGGAGAAAGCGGGGGTTGGGGGGGGACAGGGACCCGCAGGTCAGAGTTGGGGGGGGGCGGAGCAAAGGCTCAGCAGTTAAAGAGCCACTGTTGCTCTTGCAGAGGACCCTGGTTCAATTCCCAATATCTACATAGTGGCTCCCAACCATCCATAACTCCAGTTCCAGGGACCCAACACCCTCTTCTGGCCTGCTTGGGCACAAGGCACGGACATGGTACATATATGTATATCTAGACAAAACACTCAAATACATAAAGAGAGAAATCTAAATCTAAACAAACAAACAAACCAAACCAAACAACCCATGATGTTCAGAGATAAACTCTGCTTCATGCTACATGCTGGAGGCTAGCCTGGGCTATCTAAGACACTATTTCAAAAAAGTTCTTTCCTTCTGGGAGGGTGGGGAGGGTGAGGAGAGAAGAAAAAAAAAAAACCAAGCCCACCATGACTTTCCTCCTCCTGCTGTCCGATTGTTTGAGATGGAAATGGTCGTTACTGCTCAGTGAATGGCTGATGCGCCCAGCCAGTCTGCGGAGGGCACCTGCCTTGTGCTCCCCAGGTGCCAAAACAAGTTACCATAACTAACTGGTGGGGTAAAGCGATACAAATGTATTTTCTCACAGCCCTGGGGCTACCAGTGTGCTTAGCATCACCGTGGCTGGGCAGTGCTCTACCCTCTGGAGGCTTCCAGGGAGCTCCTTGCCTCCCTCTGCCACCTGTGTGGGGCTCCAAGTGTCCCTTGGCTTTTGGCCACATCATTCCAACCTGCAGACGCGTCTTCAACTCCCCTGGATCTGTCTTGACTTCCTTTCCTTTGTGTGTCAAACTCTCTCTCATTTTAACACCTCCCCCCAAGAAGCAATTGGACAGGAAGCTATTGAAGAGAGTCCCTTAAAAACTGTGGTGAAGAGACTGATGTGTAGTTACTAAGTTGCGGGCCTCTGGTGGGAGTGGGGGGTGGGGGTGGGAAAGGACTCGGTTTTCTTTAAGGGTCTGGCCACTGGGAGTTTGACCTTGCTCCAGTGAGTATATGGGCAACACAAATTAGCCGTGGTATTTTGGTTTTTTTTTTTTTGTTGTTTATTTTGGGGGGGCACAGGTGGGAGGTTGGGTCCGAGAAGAAGGGGAAGTGAGTGTGATGGGGTGCATAGTATGAAACTCCCAAATAATTAATAAAGATATCATGCTGGGAAAAATACAAATTTTCAAGAATTCTTTCTTCACCCCTATCTCTTTCCCTTTAGCTCCTCCCAGACACAGCCCCACTTCCCTGCCCTCTCAACTTCTTGTGTTCACTCTTTTTCATTAAATAATTCATCAACTCCAGTTTTCATTGCCCACCTGTAGGAAGAGGCTGCTTGTTCATTTCCTGGCCGCCAAGACCCAAATAATAACACAGAAAATATATGGGGTGGGGGTGTCTTTCTCCTTTGGTGGCTCCATGGCATCTCCCTGACTCCGCCTTCTTTCTTCCTCTATCTCTTTGGAATTCCTGCCTTACTCTATTCTGTCCTGCCATAGGCCAAAGTGGCTTCATTCATTAACCAATGAAAGCAGCACATATACAGAAGGACCTCCCACACCACCCACCTACCTCTGTGTGTGTGTGTGTGTGTGTGTGTGTGTGTGTGTGTGTGACCATCTACTGGCATATGGTTGGCCTACTAGGTGCCATGCCCTTTAGAAAAACCGACTCCACCCATCAACTGCTGTCGCTCCTCAATTAGGGGTGGGAGGCTCATGAAGCCCTCCCCCCTCCATGCTGGACAAGTCGGCTTGACCTCTAGAAGGTCTTATGCAGACAGCTACAGCTGCTGTAAGTTCGTTGTGCTGTCGTGTCCGGAGACACGGTTAGGATCCATCCTCCCTGACCTCCAGTCTTACCCTCTGCCTTCTCACCCCCCTCTCCCCCCGTCCCTGGGCCTTGGGGAAGGTGTGGGATATTAAATGTCTGTTTGCAGCTGAGCGACTTTTACTCTGTTAATTCAACCAGCTGTGAGTTTCTGTTTTAACCACTTTCCGCTGCACAGAAAAGAACTTCTCGGTTGAATTCTTCCTCTTTCTAAGAAGTTTTTTTTTTTTTAAATTATTTCCGTGTATTTATTGTGTGCTGCGGAACATGTATGAAGGTCAGAGGTCAGGCGTGGGTGGCAAGTACCTTTCCCACAAGAAGCCCCCTTCAAGTAGCCCAGGCTGGCCAAACTTGTACACACATTATTTATATATATATAAAACCAAACTGACCTTGAACTCCTGATCCTCCTGCCTCCACCCTCCCAGTGCCAGGATTACAGGTGTGCACTAAAGCACCTGGTTTCTGTGATGCTGGGAGTGGAGCCTAAGCCCTTGTGTCTATGAAGCAAGCCTTCTTCCAACTTAGCCACATTGCCAGCCTCAGATGTCCCCCTTAGGGACACATATGCTGCTGTCTTCGGGACACCTGAGCGATGCAGGGACAAAGTCTTCATTGGAAGCCCCGTTCCTAACAAGGCCTCAGTCATGGGTTCTAGGATGTGAATTCTTAGGGGACCATTGGTCAACTCTTCCCGTGCCCCAGCCTCTCTCCACTAAGGCCGTTCCCAGCTCTCTCACGGTGCAGGCTGCCCTTTGAGGCTCCACTCCACGCTCCCTGGCAGGGACATTTCGCTTGATGTCTCCCAGGAGGCTAGAAATGATCTGCATACTCCCACAGGAAGATGCCTTACTGTCTAGGGAAGGGCATTTGGGGTCCTGCCCCAGACAGGGAGAGGATGGGCCTGAGGGGGCATCTTGGGCTTGGGGGTGCTTTAGCTATGGGATGGAGGATGCTGGCCTTGGGAACCCGAGCACAGTGGACAGTGGATGGCTTATCTGAAGGCTGTGATGTTTGGGCTAGTGAACACCCAGTGGCCAGGCATGAGTGCTTTCCCAGGCTCGTCATGTGCCCTCTCTTTTTCAAGAGAGACTGTAAGTCTGAGTGAGGCAGGATGACATATGCACGTAGTCCTGGTGCTCTGGATGAAAACCGTGAGGATCTCCACAAGTTCAAGGCCAGCCTGATTTGCTTAGCGTTCCAATCCCTGGCTCAAAATACCAAGAAAAACCCAAATGAATAAAGAGATACCATTTTTACAGAAACCCTGACATGGAATACATTTTCTTTAAGTAGAGATTGGACAGCGAAGCCCCCACACTTGCCACCAGGTTTGAATGATCTTTTGGTACAAGGATGTCCTATACCCTAGGGTCCTTCCCCTAAACCCTCCTACTGGTACTGCTAAGTCCATCAACCCAGCCAGGGCTCTGAGCAGGTGCTGAGGGCTCCTCCTACCTCTACCAGGTGAGCAGCCCCTGGACCAGGTGGCCACCAGGAAATAGAGCTGAGCCCTGGGGCCAGCCATGTTCTCAGAGAGCCGCTGAGTCTGGGGAAATCGCAGCCGGAGGACGTGTTCCCTCCCTAGGGACTGCTGAGACTGACTGACTCATGTGTATGGGGTGGGAATCTTCCAGGAAAGCCTCCAGCCAGCTCAGCCTCTTGGGAGCATTGGGTGGGGGCAGCCTGTCCCTCTGATGCTGCAGGCTCACAGGACAAGGGGACCTTCTTAGGGTTTGTCTTGGGCAGGTATCTGGAACCTTCTCCCTGTCCTTCGGTCTGGGAGGTGACTACCGCCTACCCAGATAGGTTGCCCATGGTGGGGTTGAGATCTGGCCCTGCAGAGTGAGGTGAGGCAGGCAGGAAATAGGCTTTTTAAACGTTTAAAATCCAAAAAAATCACAGCATCGCTGGACGGGAGGAAAATGAAAGCCTTTGGAAGTGGCCAGGAATTTGACTCTACGAATTGGTTTCCAAGAGCCTAAGTTAGGCATCTCCAAGTGGATATTAAAAGGGAACAGCCAGACTCCAGCGGCGGGGGCTGGAGGGGGCGGAGAGAGGAGGCGCTGCCGGAAGCTGCACGCTGGACGGCTGAGGCCACCACACTGAAGGCCAGGCAGCTGGTCCCGCGCTCAGGGAGAGGACCCAGGGACTCCCCAGGATCCCATAGAGCCCCCTTCCGTTTTTCAGTTTCTCCCCTCGTGTTCCCTATTCTCCCCTGTGTGGCAGAGACAATGCTACTTCAGTTCGGAGCAGAGACATATGACCACCACATGGAAATGTGGTAATTTGGATCTGTTCGTGATTGCAACAGATTGAAGAAATTAGACCAGACAAAGAGTGTTTTTGGAGGAAGAGGAGGAGGCAGAGAGAGGGAGGGTGACACGGTGAGAAAGGGGAGGAGGACCCCTCCGCGCAGGGGACACCGGCATCCCGTCTGCCTGCTGTAAATACATCCGTAGGAATGGAGAGAGATCGCATCACAGGTAGGCCCTCCTTGTCCCATGGCTCCTATCTCTGAACCTGACCCACGTTGAGCTGTGGCTTCACTGGTGATTTGGGAAGTGGGCACCCAGGGTCAAGTTCACTTACTTTTACAGAAATATTTCCTTTTTCTGCTGACTATTCCTCGTTGGTGAGCTGGAATGCCGCTTCCCACTAAGCCCTGCCGAGTCTGGCTTTTATTTAAACTGGGTTCCTCTGCTGTGCTATTTCTCTTTCATTTTCTGGTATGCTGCTTTTACGTCTGTGACCACTGTGAATTTAGAGACTCAGGAAGGGTGGGTGGTGGGGATGGGCTCTGCGTCAGGGCCAAGGCAGCCTGGCTTGCTTGCCCATCATCTGGCCTTGGTCTTCTCCTGAAATAGCCTTGCTGGGCCTCTCGGGCAGTTGATTATAGAGGTGGTGGCTCCCAGTGCTTGGAGGAGGTGTATGCACTCATGTGCACCCTCGTGTGTGTGTGTGTGTGTGTGTGTGTGCGTGTGTGTGCGTGCGTGCGTGCATGTGGCCCCAGGGCACACTCGTGAGTGCACAAGTGGGCATGTACTCCTGCAGTCCCCTTGGATTCGGTAGAGATCCAGCAGTGTAAACAGTTCAAGGAAGAGAACGGGGTCTATGGGGTCTCCCCTTTCTTTTTTTTTTTTTTTTT
>NC_022014.1:80315630-80325593 GCF_000317375.1 Microtus ochrogaster
GCCTGCCTCTGCCTCCCAGTGCTGGGATTAAAGGCGTGCGCCACCACCGCCCGGCAGGGTCTCCCCTTTCTTAGCCATCCTAGTCGAGTTGTTCCCAGGTTAAGATGCCAGTTCCTGCTGGGACCATCACGTCTGAGGTCATTACTGCCTCCTCTGCCATCACCATCTGAGTCACAGGCCCCAGGATAGTGTGGGTGGGGAATTCTAGGGATGTGACCCTTACTCTAGACCCGTGTCCTGTGGTCACGGTGAGACTAAGCCCCACCCAAAAGTGTCATTGGCCTTGGGCTATTGGTTGCTCCTGTGTGCACGCACAGGGACAGGGGTCTCTAAGAAGTCAGATAGAAGGAAGGAAGGCACATCTCAGGGGCTCCTCTGAAGGATGGCCTGACCCCACCGATTCCAATTCTGTGATTTCTGATGCCGTGTCAAGCTGGCTGGCATTCACTAAGATGGTTGTAACCCTGATGGGCACAACAGAAGACATGGGAGGGGAAACCTGCCTGTGTTGGGCTTGGCATCGTGACCAGCTGGAGGTGATGAGTACAGAGCTAAAGTTTCCTGTGCCCAGTTTGCAGGGATGACATGACAGAGAACGCCAGCAACTTCTGAGGCCTGGACAGGTGTTACTGTGTCCCCCTCAGATAGCCTGGCCCTACACCTCCTCTGTCACCAGCTGTAAATGACAGTTGTTTTAGTGTCTAGCTGGCAGGGGCCTGCACTTTTTTGTGTGGCTATGCTGGGGTGTGGGTTCTCTGGAACACTAGGCCACTGAGTCATACCTCCCTCCCCCAGCCCAATCCTTCTTCTGTGGATGACAAGACCCAACTCAGGTGGGTGACAGCAGGGTATTTGAGAGCCTCGCATAAAGGGGAAGCGGCTCCCTGGAGACCCAGGGGTGAAAGCTTGGAGCCTCACAGGCTGACCAGAGCTTTTTATACAACGGACAAAGCAACCTTTGAGAACCGTGCATCCTGGCCCTCACCACCCAGCCATCGCCAGTGCCCTCAGCCGAGGACAGAGCAGCACCAGACCAGAGTGGGGCCTTCTCCTTTCGTTTGCTTTGAGGCAGGGGCCTGGCCTCAGATTCCCTGTGTAGCCCTGGGTGCCACCGAACTCCTGATCTTTCCAAAGCCTCTATCACTGGGGTGCTGGGGTGCTGGGGGGCTGGGGGGCTGGGGGTGGAACCAGGGTACTGTGCATCCCAGGCAAGCACTGCCAATGACTACATGCCTAGGTGGGACCTTCTGTGAGGATGGGCCAGGGCCGAAGGCCAGTCCTTCCTCCCTCCCTGTTTGGGGGAATTGGGAAAGGCGCTCAGCACCGTGACCACTACAGGCAGCTGCTCTACAACTTCTATGCTCCCAGTCATTTTCATTTCTTTTTCATTTTGAGGCATAGTCTTGCTGTGTGCCCCAAGCTGATCTCGAATCCATGGTCGTCCTGCTTTAACTTCCTGAGCAGCTAATACGCAGGCGCAGGCCCCCATCCTAGGCTCAACTGGCACTTTAGGAGGTCAAAAAAAAAAAAGCACCTCATTTGGATGTGATTTTCCAAAACTCAGCTGTGTATAGCCAGACTAGGAGCGAAGAGGAAAATCCCCGCCACTCCTCCAGTGAGCGTGTCCCTCACCCTGGCCGATTAAGCGGGGTCAGTTGTAGCCCTGGCTATAACCCCAGTCCTTGCTAGGCGTCCTCCTGCAGATCACTGTGAGGTTTGGCCTCAGTTTCCCAATCTCCAGGGTGAGATTGAGCCCCTCCCCGTTCCGGGTGCTCGGTGTGCATTTGGGTGGCTCCCCCTTCCAGCTGGATGTGCTGAGTCCTGCCTTTCTGTCTTGGTGTTGGGTGGTGTGCGAGCTGGTTCATCCTCCCCTGCACTTCCGGAGGTGGTGGACTAGGGGTACACTTGTTGCGTCCAGATGGATGGAGACCAGGCTGGCGCCCCAAGGGTTGGTGGCTGAAGTGTGTCCAGGACTGCTGTCCAGGAGGTGTGGCAGAGGGTGTGGCCTTGCCCTGGTTAAGGTCATGGGACTTGCCCAGCTTCAGGGAAGAGGCTCAGGGCCAGAGTCAGCATCCTTAGCTCTGCCCCGTCCTTCCCTTTTCTTCTCTTCCTTCTCCTGCCTTGTGAAACTGGCCCAGCGTCTTCCTCGGCTCTCAGAGATTTCCCTAGGCAAATGCCTCTGGCTCCTCTGCGGAGCTGGCGTGAGTCACTGAGCAGGGGCAGGCCTCAGAGGCACGGAATGCGGCTTCTCCAGCCAAGGGTCGGCGTGGTTTCTTTTCTCGTTGTTCTGGATTGGCTCTGTGGCTTTTAGACATTAGAGCAGTTTTATCTTGTTCCAAGTGCTTGTGTTTCAGCGGGGGGGGGGGGGGTGACTCTCTAAGAAGGGAACTTTCCACTCATCCAGGCCTTGGGAGAACAGGGAGGGTGACAATGGCCGGGCCAGGGAGCCCGTCACAGACAGGGACCCTGGACAGCCCTGCCCAATAATGACTACACATGGAAGGTCCCCACCATCCTGGCATCGGGGCTGTGCTTCCTGCTTGGGTCTGGTTTGTGTAGCGGACACACCAGGGTCCCAGTTCATCTCAGGATGGACCCCTGTCTTGGGATAGGGCAGGAACTGGGGGCTCCCTGGAGACTATACCTCACCTCTCACTGTCTCCAGCTTTCTGTCCCTCCTCATCTTCCTCTTCTGAGGAAGTCTTATCCAGGGCCCGGGGGCTGGCCTGAAGCCTCCAGCAGGCCCCAGCTATGACTGATGTGGGACTCTGGTTAGCTCCGGGGTGGAAATCAGAAGCAGAAGGTGCCGCGTGAGCAGCGGGGGCTGGCTCCTTCCGAAGCTCCAAGAAGCTTTTTGGCCCGGTCCTCTCTCAGCTCCTGGTGGCTGCAGCAGCCACAGTGTTGCTTGGCTCTCAGTCCCATCCCTCCGGCTTTTGCCTCTGTTGTCTGGTGACACATTGTATCTGCAAAGAGACTTTCATGTTTTCCTTTCCCCCAAATTGTCTTATTTGCGTTTATTTGTGCATGAGCATAGGTGCTGTGGCAGGTGTGAGGTCAGAGAACAACGGGAAGAGATTCGGTTCTCCTCTTCCATTTGGTACGGAGACGGAACGCAGGTCTCAGGTTTGGTGGCAAGCACCTTTACCAGTTGAGCCACGCCAATGGCCTAAGAGCCATGTCTCACAGATATGACTGTGTGGGGTAGTGGGGGAGTGTGGAGTGTGGGGTTGGTGGGGACATTGTTCACACTGTGCCTGGCAGGCATTGGTCTAGTTATAAGACTGTGCAGCTGAGATAACCTTGACCTCCGGATCCTCTTGCCTCCACCTACCAAGTGCTGGGATTACAGATGTATACCACCACGTGAGGCTCTTTGCCCATTTTTGAGTCAGATTGCTTTGTCGTTGAGTTGAGGGAGCTCTTTATATATGCTGGCTATAGTTCCTCATTTGCTCTGTCTTGTCAGAACTTTCTTGTGCCCCATGGACTGTCTTTCCCCTTGAGCACCCACCTGGTTTTGTGGCTTTTGATGAGGAATGGGGACAGCATTGCCTGTCACACGGTGCTGAGCAGATGTGTCTGTAGGTGTGTGCGCAGATGCAGAAAAGCCTTTCTTACGGCTAGTCAGGCACCATCTGCCTTATGCTTCGAGACAGAATCTCTTTCTTGGTGTTGCTGATTTGTTTTGTTTTTGAGACAGGATTTCTCTGCATAGCCTTGGCTGTCCTGGAATTCACTCCATAGACCTTTAATCCCAGCACTTGGGAGGCAGAGGCAGGTGGATGGATCTCTGAGTCCGACTACACAGAGAAACCTTGTCATACACACGTGCGCGCGCGCACACATACACACACACACACACACACACACACACACACACTCCTGAGTTCTGGGGTCTTGGTGCCCTGCTTTGATTGGGTTGAAACAGAAGGGAGCGGCCACTGTCCATCTTTCTTTTCTGCACCTTTCCTTCAGGCTACCCGCTCCGTGTTCTGTTTGCCCCTGTGCTCGTGGGCAGCCCTCAGTCTGGACTTGGGTAAGTCCAGCTGACGTCCTCAGCAGCAGATTCTTCAGTGCAGGGCTCCCAGCCATGTGTGTGCTGACTCGTTCATGACAGATGTCACAGGGCATTGCTGTCAATAATGACGAAACGACAGGGGCTGGAGAGATGGTGCAGCAGTTAAGGCTTCTTGTTTGTTTTTTGAGACAGGGATTCTCTGTGTACCCCTGACTGTCCTGAAACTAGCTCTGTAGACCAGACTGGCCTCGAACTCAGAGATCCGCCTGCCTCTGCCTCCCCAGTGCTGGGATTAAAGGTATACATTTCCCTGCCTGGTCAGTTAAGGCTCTTGCAGAAGACCCTGGTTTGGTCCCCAACATCCACATAGCAGCTGCAACCATCTGCAATTCCAGTAACTTCTCTTCTGGCCTCTGAGGGTACCAGGCACACACAGTGCACAGACACACATATAAGCAAAATACCCACACACATAAAATAAAAATAATAAATAAATATTCTTATTAAAAATATGAAAGTTTGTATTGCAGATTCAGGGTTCTGCCTAGTGCCCCAGCCCAAGGTAGAGAGGAAGACGGGATTGGCAGTGGTGGGGGGTTGCTGGTATTCTGCCTGGAGAGGGTACCCTCAGTCTTCCAGTGGGTAGAGGCTATCCTCCAGGAACTGGATACTCAGTGTGGATATAGTGTGTTCTACAGACAGGCAATGCCTATGCATCAACAGCTCCGTAACTTGCTTGGTATTTGTTGGTGGCCCAGCAAGGGGCTAGCTTGCTATCTGCAGGAAATAGAGGGGCAACCGCAGTAATCCCTTCGTCCAGCAGGGGGCGGTGCAAGCTTTTATAAACCCAGTATACCTGGGCGACACTTTCCCTGGATCTGCAGAAGTGGGGCTACGTGTTGCTGCTGCTGCTGCTGTTGCTGCTGTTGCTGCCTGCGCTGCTGCTCCCAGGACAACTTGCATCAGGCTGAGGGGAGGCCACCGAATTCCCATTCTAAGTGGATGGCGTCTGGAGGAAAAGGGGGGCGATGTCTCTAGATTCTTTTTGTATTTTATTTTATTTTTCTAGCTTTCATTTGACATGTTTCAATCTCTCAAGTTTTTCAGTTCACTTTACTTTGTTGTTTGTGTGGTTGGCGTGCATAAGTGTGTGGATGCCGACATTGTCTTCTGCTATCATTTCACACCATTGGTTTCAAAAACGACGTGTGTGTGTGTGTGTGTGTGTGTGTGTGTGTGTGTGTGTCACACACGGCATGGCGCGTATGAGGACAACTTCCGGGAGCCAGTTCCCTCTGTGTGAGCCCTAGGGAATACTAGCACGGGCTGCCATATCTAGCTTTTACGTGGGTGCCGGAAATTGAACCCAGGTCCTGCGCAATAGGCTTTCTTTACCAACTGAGCCATCTTTCCAGGCCACATTTTTCTAACTTCCTGAGAAATATTTCAGACATAAAGGAAAGATGGGATTGTGACCGCCCTTCATCCTTCATTTAGGTTCATCCTCCATCTACCAAAAGCCAGGCTCTCTCCAGACATATTGTACTGACTGATTAATTTGTCTTTGAGGTAGAGTCTCACTCACGTAGCCGAGGCTACCTTCAAACTCATTATGTAGCCGAGGCTGGCCTTGAACTTCTGATCCCTCTACCTCCATCAGGCAACCGCCACCGGCTACGGAGACAATCTAAATAAGTCACAGACATCAGCACACGTGACCTTTACTCCGCTCTGCCCATGTCTCTCGTGAACCACAGCGATTCTCTTTCCGCGTTTCTGTGCTGCTCAGATGCTGGGTGTGCTGTCCTGTGAATTTTGACTGGTAGATGCACTGTGTGGCCTAACCGCAGCCACAACACGGAACACTGGCGTCGCCCCAGAGTCTCCTGTCCCTTTCTTTGTAGTTGCTGGCTTTGTCGTCTCCAGGGAATCTCCCCACCCTGGCTGGATTCCCTTATCTGGTTCAAATGTTGGCAGAGTCCCGCTTGCTGCTGTGGATCCCCGTGACTTGTTCCATGTTTCAGCTGGGCTGTGCTCCTAACTTGACCCTTCTGTGGCTTTTACATTTTCCTGTTTCCTCTGGTTGCTTCTGGTAGGGACCCTATGATGAGCGTCTTATCCCGGATGCTGCCTTCATTTGTTGTGTGGAAACGCCTAGCCTGATTGGCCCTTAGGATCAGTGTCTGTCTAATTCTGGAAGAAACTGCTAGATCTTTGCCCAAAGTGGCCATGAGACTTCAGTCCCAGCAGCGGCTTGCTCTGTGTGCGTGCCAACATTTGCTGCTGTCACTCTTAAATTTTAGTCATTCTGGCGGGCGGGTGGAACTGTCCCGTTCTGGCTTTCATTTTGCATCTGTCTGGAGACTAATGTGGCCCAGCACATTTTCATGACCTCCCTAGCTATTCCTATATTTTTTCCTTTGTCAAGTATCCTGAAATCTGTTGTTCATTTTCGAGTTGGATGGCTCCACTCTTCCTCGTTACTTCTGGATATCGGTCTTTGGTCAGACGGGTGCTCTAGGGAGCGTTCACTCCGGCCTGCGCCTTGGCTATCGGTTTTGGCTTAACCGTATTTTTTAATGAGTAGACGGTGTCCCCTTGCTTTTGGTGAAGTCTCATTCTGTAATTTCCTTTTGTGGTTTTCACTCTCTGTGTACTGTAAGAACCATCTCGCGTCAGGCTGCAAAGGAACAGTCAGTTTTCTTCTAGTATGTTTGCAATTTTAGCTCTCAGGCCTCAGCTTTGGGTCTGGTGTAAGGTGGGGTCAGTGTCCACGTTGTCAGTGGTTTTTGTGTCCTTGTAGTGGCTCAGCTCCTCCTACGGACATCTTTCCATGCTGTGTGGTGTGGGGACTTCTCTTGGAAAGCATTTGAGGACTGGGGACGCAGGAGGAGTCAGCACCATGGAACCTATGCATGGTGATAGACAATGCCTGTCCCCCAGCACGCAAGGGATAGGAGCATGAGATCCGTTCAAGGTCATCAGCTACACAGTGAGTTTGAGGGCACACTGGGCTAAGTGGGTCTTGAATAATAAAGAGAGGAGTGGGGCTCAATAGTTAAGAGCACTGGCTGCTCTTCCGGAGGACCCAGGTTCAAGTCTCAGCACCCACATGGTGGCTCACAACTGTCTGTAATTACAGTCCAGGGGATCGGATACCAATGCACACCAATGCACATAAAGCAAGTTTAAATAAATTATTTTAAGAAAATAAGGACGCCGAACACTAGAGAGGCGACTCAGTAGTTAAGGGCACTGGCTGCTCTTGGCAGAGGGCCTGACTTCAGATCCCAGCAACCACATGGTGGCTCACAAGTGCCTGTAACTCAAGTTCTAGGGGTTCTGATTCTCTCTCTGGCCTCTACAGCATTGCAAGTGGTGCACATACAAACAGGCAGGCACACGTCCACACATGTAAATAGGATTTTTAATTTTTAAAAAGAGAGAAAAGGCCGACTTTGGCTTATGCACCTGTGGTGGATGTCTGTAAGTTTGAGGCCAGCCAGAGCTATAGTGTGAGACCTTGGCTCAAAGAATAAATAAAAATTAAAAGAGGGCGGAAAAGGAGAGAGTGAGAGAGAGAGAGAGAGAGAGAGAGAGAGAGAGGCGTGATAGAAGAAGAGAACTGACTCTCAGAACTGCCCTCTGATCTCCACACCCTCCATGCATCCACAACAATATAGAAATGCGAAGGTCTCCCGTCCCTCTGTCGAGAGAATCCATTGCTTGTGGTTTTCACAGAGGGCCTCTTGCGAGCATTTGTCAGATTTCTTCCTGGGGCTGTAGCTTCTGGCACGACTGTAGACTGAAGAGCTGTGCATATATATTTGTAGAACAAACAGATTGTTTCTCTTGGGACCCTCTTATAACACGAGGGTGCTCCTAACACAGCGGGGGCGCCGGCTTCCCCGAGCACCAGGCAGCCCCCTCCCTGCGGAGGACTGCTGCTCTGTGGGGCAGACCAGCTCTGACACCGCCATTTGTCTGCAGGCAGCGAAAGCCTCCATGGCTTGGGGTTCAGTTCAAGGCTGCCCTTCCTGGGATGCCACTCAGCAAGTCTGGTACTCTGGAAATTCTGACTAATCAGCCGTGAATTGGGGAACCCTCTTGGGGTTTAGCTCTCATTTGCTGAAGCAGTTCCTACAACACGGGGAGCCCTTTGCTTAAACTTGCCAGTCTAGCGGGAGGATTGTTTTAATTTATTTTTGTTCTTTTTAAGTGTGTGCATGTGTGTAGGGTGTGTGTGCATGTGCATGTGCTGCGTGTGTGCGCGCGCATGTGTGCGTGTGTTCATGTCTGCAGGTGCACAGACAAGGCAGATTCTCTTGGAGTTAGGGTTGTAGGTGGCTGTGAACTGCCAGCCAAACTGGGTTTGCAAGAGTAGTATGATCTGAGCCGTCTCTCCAGCCCCTCGGAAGCTTATTCTGAAGACTAGAAATGAACGACCGGACACAGGGTGAGGTTTGATAGGGTGCAGCGCTCATAGCTGAGTGCGCCAAGCTCCCCGAGTATGGATGAATCTAGTGCTCTTCCTGTGCGTCCCTGAACTGAGTCCTTGTGGGGTGTCGTGGAGACCATGCCGTGTGACAATGACGGCTTTAGTTGTCCAGCGTGGACGGCAAACCCTCTCAGGTGTCAGTCACCTTTTGCTGATTGATGATTGCACAGCAGGTGTGGTCACTCACACTTGGGGTTCTGCACCCAGGAGTCTGAGGCCAACCTGGAATACACCGGAAGTTCAAGATCTTGCTGGGCTTCAGAGAGAAACCATGTCTCCCGGCTGGAGAGATAGCTTGCTCTTACAGATGACCTGGGCAAGGTTCCCAGCGCCCTTGTAGGGATTCCCAACCATGTGTCACTCCAGTTCCAGGGGATCTGAAGCCCTGTTCTGACCTCCACGGGCACCGAGCATGTGTGCACATATAAAACAAAAATAAATGATTATAAAACAAAAATGTGTGTCTCAGAAATAAAACAAGCGGATAAACAGAAACCACACACAAACACAACACATCCCACACACAAGCACACACACACGTATGCCCTCCATCTCCCACACGAGCGCCCCCCTTCTCCACACACATACCCCATATTAGTTGCAGTTAAGATCGCTGATACAAGTCTGTTTCCTGACCAGGCCCTGACTAAGCCACCAAGTCAGTAGAAGGAAGGAAGTAATGATGATAAGGGCAGAAATCAAGGAAATGGAAAAAGAGAAAAAATAAGGTCATTCTTTGTTTCTTTAAGACGTACAGAGCCACGAGCTTCAGCTAGACCACTGAGCTGGAGAGGGAGCAGAGGGGGCATCGGGATAGAGATGGTCCCTGTTAGCAATTCGGGTCATCCTACTCCTGTAGAAGGGCAGGCCTGGTTGTGTACACCTTCAGTCCCAGCAAAAAATAACAACGACCAAAAATCAACATTGATGGGGTCTAGAAGAAACCAGAATAGTGTTCTGTCTGTGATGCTTAATGGTGCCAGGCAATGATGGTGCACGTCTTTAATCCCAGCACTCTGGAGGCAGAGGCAGATGTCTCCCTTGGTGGATTTTATCAGACAGTTATGGGGGAGATGATGCCCACAGTATGCAAGCTTTATCAGACAGTGGCGAGCGGAGCCGCCCCCCTCCCCAGCCCGTTGCAGGAGGCCAGAATTACTCCAACAAAGGCATTACCCAAACCAATAAACTAAAAAAGAAAACACTTGTCAGTATCCCCCATAAAATGTTTAACCCAAAGCAGGCAAATAAAACAACAACAACAACAACAACAACATTTGCAAAGGGTTATAGCTCACAGCCAGGCTGGACTCACTCCAAGACTGGCTTACTATTCAAACCCAGTTGGCGTGGTGCTGCAGAGTGGAAAACCCAGCACTTGGGAGGCTGAGGCGGGAAGGATCAGGAGTTCAAGGCTTTCCTTAACGGCATAACCAGTTTGGGGTTA
>NC_022014.1:80327733-80329791 GCF_000317375.1 Microtus ochrogaster
AAGTTGAGCATGACCTTAAGTGTCTTTTGGCCATTTGAACTTCTTCTGTTGAGAATTCTCTGTTCAGCTCAGTGCTCCATTTTATAATTGGGTTGACTAGCCTTTTATGGTCTAGTTATTCATTATATACACAATGTTCCTTCCTGCCTGTACACCTCCATGCCAGAAGAGGGCACCACCAGATCTCATTACAGATGGTTGTGAGCCACCGTATGGTTGCTGGGAATTGAACTCAGGACCTCTGGAAGAGCAGCCAGTGCTCTTAACCTCTGAGCCATCTCTCTAGCCCCATCTGATGCCCTCTTCTGGAATAAAGGCATACATGCAGTTAGAACACTCATACCTAAAATAAATAAATGAATCTTAGAAAAAAAAATGGCCAAGAAGGGTTAAAGAGGCCCAGTCCAAAGAGGCAGAGAGCTATTGGAGATTCAAACAGAAGCCGCTGGTTGTTAGAGGCCTCGCTAAGGATCCCAGTGGGAGAGCTGCTAGGCGTGCTGAGAGCCCAGACCCAGGCTGCAGGACCCTTGAAGGAAGCTCTTAGATCCTAGAGGAGAGAGAGAGAGAGGCACCTTGAAGAGGCTTTTTAGGGTCCCACCACCATCCTGTGCTGTCTGTCTGCTGATTCCTTGCAAGTGGGGTGCAGTGTTCCAAGGTTTCTTCTGAGAGAGATGCCGGGTATATTGCTGCTCTTGGCTGGAGGGACCCAGGAACTGACCCTACTTGACACATTGTGGGACCACAGTGCCCTACTCTGCGTGGGTCAGCAGCGACCTTCCTGCTGTGACCGTGTGGGTGGCAGCATCAGACCCACAGGCTCAGCCTCTTTGGTAGGATCCAGGTGACCACGGTTTCACCACTATTGAACCAGAAGAGGGAACAGTGCATTCCAGCAACCCCAGATTTGGGGCTTGGCCTTCAGGGACTTGGGTGTTGTGCAGCTGTGGTTTGGTTCAGGGCCCAGCCCCTTTCTCTTATCTTCTGCCCAGCACCAGGGCTGAAGTGGCATCTTCTTTAGGCCAGGCTTCAGCACCCCAGGACTGCTTTTCCCGGTGTGCCCAGGGCCCTAGGATCTGCTCCCAGGTATGGAAGGAGGGGGCTCCCAAGGGCACTGACCCTTCTCTCTTAGTTATGTTTGTTGGTGGGGAGAGACGCCTGACCAAGGCAACTTAAAAAAGGGAGGAGTTTTCTGGGGGGACCTGCTTAAAGTTTCATAGGGGACTGTGGCTCTGGTGCTGTGGCCGAGAGCTTACATCCTGTCTGCAAGTTGGAGTCAGAGAGAGAGCCAACTGGAATGGTTGTGTTTTGAAACCTTTAAACCCAGCTCCAGTGACATATCTCCTCCAGTAAGGCTGCACCCCCTAATCCCTTGAAGTTCCACCAACAGGGGAGCAAGCATTCAAACACGCCTCTTGGGGCAATTCTGTTTAAACCACCACAGAGGGGGTTCCCAAAGGCACCGACCCTTTCCTCTCCATGTACTTCCCAGAGCAAAGGAGGGCTGGAGCAGGCTGGGGGCTTCTGACAGAGGCCCACACATCTGCGGGACTCTTCTGCCCAACCCAGCCTGAGTATGTGTCCTCAGGTCTTGTCCCTGCACCTCCAGCCCCTGTACATGCACTGGATCCGGAAGGAGGCCCCGTCTCTCTCCTTTCCCCAAGCGTGCTTGTGTATGTGCACAAGCACGCGCGCTTGCCTTTGACAGAGGAAATGGTTCACACCCAGGTTCAAAGGTTGGGGTCAGAGCAACCAGCGTGGGTGAAAGGAACCGAGGAGAGGAAGCAGGGTGGGGACAGGAGGCTGGGTGGGTCCTGGAGAACCAACTCCTACTCTTGGACGCACTGATGGGAATCACCCGAGTATAGGAGCCATTGGAGTCCTGTCTCCCAAGTGTAAGATGCACACAGAGTCAAAGAAATGTCAGCGACATGTGTGTATGTTGTGCAGATATGGGTGTTTGTGTATGCATATAACTCTCATATTAATTTCAGTGTCTCCCTGACTGTCTGACAGAATTTCCACATACCTCTCCACCCTTCCAGGCTGCATGCAGAAGGG
>NC_022014.1:80329997-80335546 GCF_000317375.1 Microtus ochrogaster
CCAGCTAAGGGCCAGAACCCCCATGGTCAGTACCTAGGCCTGGCAGGAAACCGGCTCTGGGAAGCTGTACGCCCCACCTTTGGCATAAAACCATGTTTTGTTGCTGTTCGTTCGCAGCAACAGAGCATGGGGGTGGGGCAGGGCAGCGTCAATCTGAAGAGCAGTTATGTGGGGGCAGTTCAAGGACTCACCGCTGTCTCTGAAGGGTTTGGGGGACACTACTGTATCCCCAGGGGTCTCGTCACCACCCTGAAGGCCAGGGTGCCCTCTTCTCTGTGCACCGTGGGCAATGGGAAGGCTGACCTCAGAGATGGCCTTCAGTCCGGTCCCTGGAATCTCAGCCAAGATCAGAGCCTAGAAGGTTCCACGCCAGGAAGGGTTGGTCAGCAGCAGCATAGCCAACCTCCCAGCTGGCCCAGGAGCCTTAGGGAACCTGTTAGCTAAAACAGTTTCTGAGCTAAACATATTGTTCTCCCAGCCCTTCAGCAGGCTGAGGTAGGGGGGGTAGCTGACTGTCCCACAGGTTCTGACTGACCCTGGGTCCCCCGGATACCGTGAGGTGCAGGGAAGGGAACTGAATGGCCCTGTGAATGTTGGGGTGGTCATGTGGGGCCCCACGTACACAAGTGGCCAGCTGCTGTAGGTGGGACATGGGAAAATCCACCAGGTTTTGCTGACCAGAGTGAACAGCGTGTGACCTTAACCATGAGACAAAATTGGGGAGGCAGAGTTTGTGGGGGGACTACCAGGTACTGGGCTACAAAGCAGCTGCCTAAAACATCAGGGTTGTCTTGTGAGTGTTCTGGAGACAGAGTCTGAAAGGAAGATGTGGGCAGAGCTGGCCGCTCTTGAAGGCTCTGAGGGTTGCACCTTGGGGTGGTGGCCAGGAATTCTTGGCATCCATTGGCCTGTGGCTGTATAACTCTATTTCTCTTCTCTTTCATCTGACTTTCTATGTGTGTGTGCGTGAGAGGGGGGGGGGCACAGAGATGGAGACTACATGCTTGTGTGTCTTGTGTATGTATGTCTGTG
Source organism: Microtus ochrogaster (assembly GCF_000317375.1). Taxonomy (NCBI): domain Eukaryota; kingdom Metazoa; phylum Chordata; class Mammalia; order Rodentia; family Cricetidae; genus Microtus; species Microtus ochrogaster. The sequence goes on from NC_022014.1 coordinate 80,331,030, forward strand.
TGAATCATGTGTCTATATGTGTATGTGTGTTTATTGGTATGTGTCTATCTGTGTATGAGTGTCTGTCTGCGTGTGTGTGTGTGTGTGTGTGTGTGTGTGTGTGTGTGTGTGTGTATCTGTGTCTAAGCTACCCTTGCCTTCTCCGGTTGTTAGATCAGGTCCTCCCATTCTACTACACCCTCATTTTAACACATTATCTACAGATTACCCTATGTCCAAATAGGGTCACAGTCACAGGTACTGAGTTCAAGCCTGGACTCCTGGTACCTTTTGGAGGGGTCACGGTCAGTCCTAGGAGAGGATTGTTGGGCTGGGGGGCGGGCAGGAAGGCCCCTCTGTGGTCACAAAGGTTGAGAGTGTCAGGGATGGGACTCTGGTGGGGCCGTGGGATGAGGTGGCTGCACCGACAGAGGATGCTGAAGGAAACTAAGGAGCTGTGGTCACTTGCCACAGGACTGGAGGTCACTGTGTCGGGCAGAGAGTGAGCCTTTGAACTCCTCCGAACACCAAATATCTAGCAACCTAGCAGTCTTAGATATTTGAAATGTTCTAGAAGGTGTGAAAATGCGTTTTTCTTTTCTATTTCTCTTAGCATCCGTGGTATAGGTTGCTTCATGAAGTAGTGCCTTAAAGTTTCAGGGAAGGGCTGTGGCCGCCGTGGATGGCTGAGAGGGCGGGGATCTCAGAGCAGCTGTCAATACAATGGGACTCTTAGCTCATAAGGGTTTGAGTTGCCAAGTGTCCCCATACTGATCTGCGCTCAGCGGGGCTCACCGCCAGGCCCCTCAAGTGTCACCAGGCTCTGTCCTGTTGCTCATCTCTCTGCTCTTTCCTTTCAACTGCCTGGGTGACAGGAAGCCTGCTGCCCCGGTTCCTATGGAAACAGAACCCCAGCTCCATTCGGTCTGAGGCCAGACTTGGAAACTGAATACCTCACAGGTTCTGGGACGGTCTGAGCAGATGGTTGAACATGCGTAAGCGCAGACGCGTGTGTGACTTGTGCACATACGCGTGTGCACGCAATCGTGAGCCTAGCGACCGAGTTGCTCAGGTTGAGGTCCCCCAACCTCTGGGCCAACACCGTTCTCAGCACGTGACAGACAGAAACATGTTTTCATTTCAGGATATGAAGGAGATAGCATCCACCTCATTTTATAGATGAGAAAGCAAAGGCACCCCGGGGCCGAGGGACTTGCCCTGCTTTCCCTCATTCCACAGTTGCTGTCTTCTGTCTGGCATCAAGGGAGGTTCTAGAAACCTAGGCCCTTTGTTTTGGACTTGGTGCCTAGGAAATTAGTTTCCCTGAAGCTTCTGCTGGGCTTGGACCCTCTTTCCAGCTGAAGACTGAATGATCCCATACATGGTGGTTGGGTTCATGCCCAGCCTCTCCAGCCCTGGCTGCCCTCACGCTGTGCTGCTCATGGCTATGGGCTGGCTGGGGAGGGGCAGCTCTTCTGAAGCTGTCGGGGGGTGGGGGGAGGAAGTAACCCTTGAGCTTGTTGTGTCTCCTCCCTGGATGTCCTGGGAAGAGCAGGTGAGGGCTCGGCTGGCTCTGGCTGTTCTTGCTATGCTCCTTACCATGGTGGACAAACCATTGATGGATCGTGTCTGCTACAAGAGAGGTCTAGTGTCTTCCTGATACACAGTCATCAGGGACATTGATCCATGGACTTTGTGGCAACCACTTACTCAAACCAGGCTGGTACCCTACGGTGGCATCTCTCTGAGATGCGGACAGAGGGTCGACAGGAAGTGGCATTTAAAGATGTGGAGTTGTATGCTGCCTCATTGAACTAACAGTGGCCAAGGTTCCTGTTCTAAACACCTCCAAATGCCAGGTCCTTACCACTGCACAGGGCCAGGGAGGGATCAAGGTGGAGTTTTGTGGTTTTAATTTAACCTAATTTTTTATTTTTGAAACAAGGTCTCTGTAAGCACAGGCTGGATTAGAATTCTTAACAGTTACCCTGTCATCAAGTTCTGGGTTACAGAGATGGGACACCATGCTCATCTCAAAACCAACAAGCCTTATCTACTTATCTACCTCCCTCCCTTCCTTCCTCCCTTCCTTCCTTCCTCTCTCTCCCTCCCTCCCTCTCTTAGTCTCATCTAGGTCAGACTGGCCTCGAACCCCCATGTAGCTGAGGATAACATTGCACTTCTTCATCCTCCTGCCTCCTACCGGCTGCTGGGACTAGAGACATGGACCATCACGCCCGGTTTATTCTGGGGATTGAATCCTGAGTTCCATGTATGCTGGACAAACGCTCACCCAACTGAGTTCTACCCACAGCCCTCAAGATGGTTTTTGAGCTGGTTATCTGCACAACTGGTCATGCCTTGTTTATTGTATTTGCTCAAGAAAACACCTGTGCTTCCTAAGCCCCTGGTGGGTTTGACTGATCTCCCTGACCATATCCTATGGTACAGTGTCTCCCTTTGTGTGTCTAACCATGAAGACAGGGGTTCTTTGTCCCTCCCTGGACACTGACTCCATGTGGTATCAGGAGTGCAGCTGGAGATGACCGACACCCTGCTGCTGGTGGGCTTGTGCGCCCAATTCCCTAGCATGCTGTGTTGCTGATTGCCAGTCACATATGCGCGGAGTGCCACGTGCAGAGGATCTGCAGATGTCGCTCCTGGTGGGAGGGGCGGACTCCTCCCCCAGCACATTGCCAACACTTGCTGGCGCCTGACGGCCACAGCATCCATCTATGCCGCACAGCTGCAAAGACCCCGGGAAAGGATCTGAGTCTGTGTGCCCCATGGGCCTCTTACGTGTGGGGGAGACCCTTGGCCTTACACTACACCAGAAAGGCCTTCTGGACAAGGGGCTGGGGTCAGGCTGAGCCAGCCCAGGAGGGCTGAGAAGTATCCTTGGTTCTGTCCCTGTGGTCCGGCCCTGAGTTGCCATCCTCGAGGAGAACTAACAGGTGAAATATCTAGTACCCAAACCAACCAATCAAACAACCCCAACAAAATACCTACACTCCACAGGGCTGTGGATACAACTTGTTGGTAGAGTACTGTTTTGACCTCACCGATTTCTCTAATCCAAGACATCCCTGGTGTTTTGTGGGACTGTAATGTGCCTCCCTGCACGGGAGGGTCCCTCACTGTGAAGTCTCTTGTCCCACTGACACCCCTAGAGACCCAGTAGGGATGGTCATGGGAGCTGGGTGTGTGGATCCAGACCCAGAGCTGACTCCCACTGTTAGGGAGCTTGGGGGCTCCTGCACCCTCTGTCCACACTGCACCCTGAGGAAGGGGAACCATGGGGCAACTGCCTTGCAGCCTGTAACAGAGCATCCATTAACCAGGTGACGGGGGGGGGGGTAAGTCCCTGGGGACCAGGAGGCACAGGAAGCCCTTAGAAGGCATAGCCAGCCCTCAGAAAGGGGGAGTTCTGCCCTCTCTCATTCATGTTTCACCCCGCTTCCATTCCTTATATTTCTGTCCCCCTGACACCCCATTCTGCCCCTTGTCCCCCAAATGCCCTTGCTACCACTCTGGCTCCCTGCCAGGATGGCTCCCTGCCCTTGTGGCTCCTGGTCAGTGGCTTCCAGACAGGCCAGTCAGGTATCCAGGAAGCTAATTAGGTGCTCAGATGGGCTGGGTCCCTTCTCCGGCTGTGGAGGAGGGAGCTGCTGTTTCCTGATATGCGTGCATGCCATGCTCTGAGCACAGGGGCAGGATAGGGAGCTGACTTACACTGTCCAGAGAGTCGCTTGGGTCAGGCAGAGAGAAGGTGAGCTCAGAGTGAGGAAGCCAAGGTCTCTGTCCTGAGTAGGTGTCCTTGGAGTTCTGGAAAGAAAGAGGAGGCGTCCCTGGGGCTGGGCTGTCTCGCTGACACAGGCTCAGTTGTTGTGCCCACCCTTGTTTCACATCTGCAGTGGCTCCCGGTCACCTTTCCCCGGTCTGCTCTGAGTGTGACGAAGCTGAAATCACTGTGACCCCTCTGCCGCTCTGCGCTAGCCCCATACTGCGTTCATTTGCCCTGCGCACTTCTCTGTCCATCGCCGCGCACCTCTGGATCTCCTCGAGTTCAGTCAGGGTGTGTGAGTCGCTTTTCTGTGACAAACCATCCTGGGAAAAGCAACTTACGGAAGAAAGAGTTTATTTTGTTCAAGAGGGACACAGTTGGTCCCTGCTGGGAAGGCACGGTGACAGGAGCGTGAGAGCATGAGTCTAGCTGGTCACACTGTACAGTCAGAAAGCAGGGAGAGAACAGGAAGTAGGTGCAGCTATAAACTTCAAGACCCATCCCTCAATGGCATACTTCCTCTAGCAAGACTCCACCCCTAAAAATTCCACAGCCTTCCCAAACATTGCCACCATTCCGGATCAACTGTTTGAACACATGAACCTATGGGAGACACTTCACGTCAGAACCACAATGTAGGGGCTGGAGAGATGGCTCAGTGGTTAAGAGCATTGCCTGCTCTTCCAAAGGTCCTGAGTTCAATTCCCAGCAATCACATGGTGGCTCACAAACATCTGTAATAAGGTCTGGTGCC